>NW_007875925.1:0-573 GCF_000696425.1 Galeopterus variegatus
GTTAAGAAAAAAGCAGTAAGTACTGACAAAGCAATTGTATAGCAATTAAAAATAATAATGAGGGCCGGCCCGGTGGCGCACTGGAGAGTGCACCGCTTGGGAGCGTGGCGGCGCTCCCGTCGAGGGTTCGGATCCCATGTGGAGACCGGTTCCCGCTCACTGGCTGAGCGCGGTGCGGGCGCAACACTGAGGGTTGCGATCCCGTTACCGGTCGGTAAAAAAGACAAAAAGGAAGAAAATAATAATAATAATAATAATAATAATAATGAAAGAAAATGCTTTTATCGAATTTTAAAAACAGCGTATTGAAATTATGTACATAAGACTTTGGCCTTGTAAACTATTACATAAATAAGGCTAGACTAATCACTTATCAAAGTATTAACAGTGATTATCTCAACTCTTGGTGGTAGTATTATGGATGATCCTACTCTTTCTTGTGTTTTTTAAAAATTCTTTTCTAGCAAGAGCACACATTACATTTATGATTGGAATCTAAAAAAGGGGGGGAAAAACGGGGAAAAAAGTCTATGCTGAGAGATCATGGTTAAAATGTGGATTTGAGAATTATTC
>NW_007875926.1:0-573 GCF_000696425.1 Galeopterus variegatus
GAAACTTTGTACCTGTTGAACAGTATCTCTCCACTGTCCCCCACATCTGGAACAGCCTCTGGCAACCACCATTCTACTCTACTTCTATGCATTTGACTGGTTTTTGTTTTGTTTTGTTTTCATTTTTGTTTGCTTGTTTGTTTGACGCTGGTTGGTACAGGGATCCAACCCCGGACTTTGGTGTTATCAGCACCACGCTCTGACCAACTGAGCTAACTGGCCAGCCCAGTTTGATCGCTTTCTGTCACCATCAGCTGAAAGCATCCACTAACATGTGCAGGGCAAATGCAGTTTCTTTGAGACTTTACAACTTCTCAGACCTCTCTTACCACCCCCCGCTTTATAGTGATGCAGGAACAAAACTAAATGTTACCAGTTAGGCAGTTCCACTGTGGTCCACATACTGCGTGCAGCTCCATTGAGATAGCACAATCTCTCTGAGTTGCCTCTGAGGACAGGAATACGAGGCGGGTGTGGTTCACCTAGCAGGTCATCCAGAAGTGGGGTGTGTCGGGGGGACTCGGGACCCACACAGTGTTCGTTTTCTGCTGTACATCGTGTTGCCTGAGCTCG
>NW_007875927.1:0-573 GCF_000696425.1 Galeopterus variegatus
TAAAGAGATGAAATGTATAAACATCATGAAAAGTAATTCAAAATGACTATGTTAAGAAAGCTTAGGAGATTTCAGGAAAATACAAAGAAACAATTTTTTTTTTGTCTTTTTTCGTGACCGGTAAGGGGATCGCAATCCTTGGTGTGGTGTCGTCTGCACCGCGCTCAGCCAGTGAGCGCACCACCCAGTCCTATATAGGATCCGAACCCGCGGTGGGAGCGTGGCTGCGCTCCCAGCACCGCACTCTCCCGAGTGCGCCACGGGGCTGGCCCCCAAAGAAACAATTTTAAAAAATGAGGAAAGTAATAAGTTACCACAATAAAACATTTAAGAGAGATTGAAATAATAATAATAATAAAACCAGAAATACTGAAGGTGAAGAATATAATGAGTGAAATGAAGAATGCAATAGAGATCACCAATAGCAGGAGAAGAAAAAAACTGTAAACTTGAAGACATGTTATCTGAAAATACACTGTCAGAACAAGGAAAAAAGAGTGAAAAATAATTTAAAAAGCTTGCAGAATTTATGAAACATCAGAAGACCAAAATATTTGTGTTATTGGCATTCAA
>NW_007875928.1:0-573 GCF_000696425.1 Galeopterus variegatus
TTGTTGCTGACTTGGATGTAGATATCAGAGAAGTGTGGCTGAAAACCTTTCCCCCCCACTGCCCTGGCTCAGGAGCCCAGGTTGTTTCTGGTTGCAGCTTGGTGATCATCGCTGGGCTGGTTGCAGATGTTGGGAGCATGGCTGAGGCTTTTGGCCCCCCACAACCCCTGCTTGGGAGTCAAAATCCAGCAGGTTCAGTGTCTTATGAGAACTTGTTCTCTGATTCAAAGATGTTGACTTCTGGCTGTGTCTTCATGTGGTGAAAGGGCAAAGCAGGTCTCTGGGGCCTCTTTTATAAGAGCATTAAGCTCATTCATGAGGGCAGAGCCCTCATGACCCACCCAATCACCTCCCTAAGGCTCCACCTTCTAATACCATCACCTTGGTCATTAGGTTTCAACATATAAATTTTGGGGGAACACAAACATTCAGACCACAGCAACTTATCACCAAATATAGTCACATTCTCAGGTACAGGGGGTTAGGGCTTCAACATACACATTTCTCTTGGTGATTGGGGGGCCTAATTCAGCCCCATGAAACTCACCTTTGTATATTTACACCTTTGTATAA
>NW_007875929.1:0-573 GCF_000696425.1 Galeopterus variegatus
TTTGGCCAATAAGGGCTAAGGCAAGTTTCCCGCAGACACCCCCACCCTACTTCCTCCCAGCACCATCTTAGGCTGCCACGTTAATACACCCTTTTGGGCCAGTAATGGCGCTGCTTGTAATGTTATTTAAGGTGGCGTTAGTTTTTAAAGCCCAATAAGTGTTAGCACCTGGGCTTCAAATTTTCTCTCTTGTTAAATGACAAGTTCGTATGGTCACTCCATCTGGGCAGTCATCAGGGGCCAGGTGCCCTGAGGATGTTCTGCCCACAGACTTGGAGGGGAGGTGGAGAGTGGATATTAGGGATAATGAGCTGCTTCTGCCACAGCCATTCCACGAGGTTGCCTGGTGCACCAAGACGCAGTCCCTGTTGAAGAGGAAGAAGCCAATGTTCCATCCAGTCCCAAATGGAGCTCAGTACCATCCCTCTGGACAAGGCAGAGTCTCCCCATTGGGTCCTGTAGGTAATGGGCAAGTCACGTGCCCTCCCCATGCCCAACGGACCATGGGGACACAGCAGCGTTCAAACCCTGCACACAGGGTCCACGAGTAGCTCTGACATCTGCTTATTGTGC
>NW_007875930.1:0-573 GCF_000696425.1 Galeopterus variegatus
AAATAAAGGGCATCCAGATTGGAAAAGATGAAATCAAACTGTCCCTTTTTGCAGATGACATGATCCTATATATCAAACAGCCTAAAGCCTCTAAAAAAAGCTCTTGGAGTTGATAAACGATTTTAGCACAGTAGCAGGATACAAAATCAACACACAAAAATCAGTAGCATTTCTATTCTCCAATAGTGAACATGCAGAAAGGGAAATCAAGAAAGCTTGTCCATATACAGTAGCCACCAAAAAAGTAAAATACATAGGAATTGAGTTAACCAAGGATGTGAAAAATCTCTATAATGAGAACTACAAACCACTGCTGAGAGAAATTAGAGAGGATACAAGAAGATGGAAAGATATCCCATGCTCTTGGATTAGAAGAATTAACATAGTGAAAATGTCCATAGTACCCTAACTGATAAACAAATTCAATGCAATCCCCATCAAAATTCCAATGGCATTTTTCTCAGAAATGGAAAGAACTATCCAGACATTTATAGGGAATAACAAAAGACCAGGCATAGCCAAAGCAATGCTGAGCAAAAAAAAATAAAGCTGGAGGCATAACACTACTTGACT
>NW_007875931.1:0-573 GCF_000696425.1 Galeopterus variegatus
AAGAAATTAATATCCAGAATACATAGACTCCTTCAACTCACAAGTCAAAAAACAAATAACCCGATTAAAAATGGGCAAAGGTCTTGAACAGACACTGCTCCAAAGATGATATACAAATGGCTGACAAGCATATGAAAACATGCTTGACATCACTAACCATTAAAGAAATGCAAACTAAAACCACAATGAGATATTACTAAATAACCGAGAGAAAACAGCAAGCACATGGAAAATTGGAACCCTTGTCAACTGTTTTGTTGGTGGGAATGTAAAATGGTGCAGCCACTATAAAAATAATGCAGTGGCTTTTTAAAAAATTACAATTAGAATTACCATATAATCCAACAATGAAATTTTGTGTATAAATCCAAAATAATTAATAATAATAGTGCAAAATATTTGCACAACTGTGTCTTATGGTATAGCATGGAACTTTGAGAACATTATGTAAAGGAAAATAAGCCACTCACAAAATGACAGATATCATATGGCTCCACTGATGTAAGTCAAATTTTTAGAAACAGAGTAGAATGATGGTTGTCAAGGTCTGGGAGGAGAGGGAAATTGAGAGCT
>NW_007875932.1:0-573 GCF_000696425.1 Galeopterus variegatus
ACAAGCTGTGGATTTAATATTATTACTAATACTGAATCTATCTTATATATGTGGAAATTGCATTCCAATGACATAAAATAACTTGCCCAGATAGCAAAATGGTAGACAAGGTGCCTAAACTGACCCTTCACTGAAGACACCTAAATATGCAGAATAAAACGTACAAAATCTTTTATAATGTGTCCATGCACTTCCAAGAAAGTATAGATCACTCAAGCCTAGAACTGGGTGACAGTAAAAGCTCAGAGAAGTAGGTGGAATCCAGCTGTTGCCATGAGGGCATTTTTTGGGTAAAGCTGAGCATCCTTATTCCAGTCTTTGTAGGGTTTAGGGTTTGGAAGACAAAGCTCACAGCCTGCCAAAAGCAGGGAATCTAATTGACAACTCTCCAGAAAGCTGGGGCTCCATGGGGCTACACCCTCGATGCAAGGGAGCATCGCAAATAAAACTAAAAACTCCATGCCCGCTAAGGAGACTGCAAGGAAAACTATCTCAAATCTTGGCACTGAACTAAAAGGGGAAAAAATTCTTCCTTGAAAATTGATAACCATCTCTCATGAAGCTTTGCAGATC
>NW_007875933.1:0-573 GCF_000696425.1 Galeopterus variegatus
CATCTCACTCCAGTTAGACTGGCCATTATCAAAAAGACAGAGAATATCAAATGCTGGTGAGAATGCGGAGAAAGGGGAACCCTCCTACACTGCTGGTGTGACTGTAAATTAGTGCAGCCACTATGGAAAACAGTATGGAGGTTTCTCAAACAACTACAGATAGATCTGTCATATGATCCAGCAATTCCACTTCTGGGTATATACCCAAAGGAATGGAAAATCATCATGTTGAAGAGATACCCGCACTCCCATGTTCATCACAGCTCTGTTTACCATAGCGAAGATATGGAACCAACCTAAATGTCCACTGAAGGACTACTGGATAAGGAAAATGTAGTATATGTACACAGTGGAATACTGCTCCGTCATAAAAAAGAATGAAATTCTGCCATTCACAGCAACATGGATGAACTTGGAGGAAATTATAAGTGAAATAAGCCAGGCACAGAAAGAAATACCTCATATGTCCTCACTCATAAGGGGGAGCTAAAAAAAATAAACAAACAAATAAGAAAAGAAAGAACAATCACAATAATTTGTTGAACTCTCAAAAGGAGAGAACAGAACTGAGGC
>NW_007875934.1:0-573 GCF_000696425.1 Galeopterus variegatus
TCCAAGGCACATTCTCATCTTATGAAAGCACCGTAGCAAATTTTTTTGAGATATATTTGAGATTGGACTCTGGTGTTAAGTTTTTCTGAATATGTGGCAGCATAATGACATATTATCTGGGATTTGAGGCTCTCTTTTGATCTACAAGTGATTAAATTTACCGTTTCCACTAGATGGCATTAGAAACTTCTGAAGCCACAAACTAATTACTAGTCACCTTTGTTAGGCTGAATATTACACCTGCATGTTTTAAGAGGTAATTGGCAATCGACTATCTGGTTTATTTTAACTAACTCTGATGCCAGGTACACGGTTAAGACATTGGTATCAGATCTCTCCCTCGACATAAATAGCTTTTGGGGTTATCAGAATGTCATTCCACATCTCATATTCCAAGCAAGAGTTTTGAAAGTAACATATACCCTCACCACAGCGTAAATCAAAACCAAGAAATGCTAGCTCCTCTTAGCCTAGCTAGGCAGTCTGTTTAGAGGAAACATTTTAGGTAGAAGGCGTAAACGAAAACTTTTGTTTTCCCAGCATGTAGAAGTTTTTCCTTTTCTTTCTTTTTTT
>NW_007875935.1:0-573 GCF_000696425.1 Galeopterus variegatus
TCTCCTCGGACTCCGGACACTCCCCCAGGCCGCGAGTGCGGTGGGTGTCTGGGGCCCTCCCCGCGAGGGGACAGGCCCAGCGGCGGGGTGTCTGACAGGAATCCCCGGACCGGCCCGCTCTAACCACACCCTCGACTTCGGGAGGGGGACGGGGCTTGTTCCTGTGGTAAAAGCCCTGCCCTGAGATTCACTTCAGCTGCCTCTCCGGAGCCCCAGCTCTCGCTTCCTCTTCCAACATCTCCCGAGCCTCGCCTGGGCCGATTTGGAACGTGAGGCAGAAGGACGCGGCGTGAGGAGGGGGACGTGGTGGCAGTCCCACGCACAGCGGATTCCAAAGGCCGCGTCGGCGAAGCGCCACTGAGCTCTCCCGCGTTTCCTGGTTACGTGCTTGCAAGCAGACACCAAAAGCGTCCCCCGCGACTCCCGCTTCTCCAGAGAGATTAAAGACCTGGCAACGTCAGCGTGAGACGTGCCAAACCCAGTGCGCCTCATGGCGGCCGCGGAACCCCACCCATCCGGACTCCCGCCCTCCCCGCCCACCGGCCTCCTTGGCGCACGCGTGCTGGGGCTCCG
>NW_007875936.1:0-573 GCF_000696425.1 Galeopterus variegatus
TACTGCATTTAATGGAAACAATTCTTTCAGGGCATATGTCTTCAATGAAACCCTGTGATCTCATCCCTTCAGAGTCCGCCCAGCACAAGGAGAATTGCTTCAGATAATTGTGACCTAAAACAGATCACAAATCCAGCTACAGAGAAGGTTTAAGTGCTGCTTCATTATTATAGTTCTAAATGGAGAGACAGAAATATCAAAAAATTAATGAAGTTGAAACTCAGAGATCCTCACTTGCATGGACCTCTTCCATGCACTAAGAAGACCACAGGAAATTTATATTAATTACTGTGTATTAAATATCTTAAATAAAGCCCCTCAAGTTGAATAAGTTTCAAGTCTCAAAAAAAAATGTATGAATTTTTTAAAAAGTGTCCTATTTCCTCTTAACTAAATTTATTTATAGGCAGGATGTACAATTGTTCATTCATTCATTCAGTCAGTCAGTCAGTCAGTCAAACGATGTCTGTTGAACATTGCCCTTATATGAGGTGCTAGGCTAAAATTTGAGGGAAACCAATGTCACAGAACTGGTTCTTAAAGAGTTTATATTCTAGTAGGAAAGAGAGGCAG
>NW_007875937.1:0-573 GCF_000696425.1 Galeopterus variegatus
GGGAGAGGTGAGAATACAAGAATTTTTATGCTCATACGTATTCCTATATACGTATTTCCATGTACGTATTTCCATATTAGCACAGGGTAACAGATTAAGAACCTACATATCATAGTTCAAAGGTAGTTTTTAAAACAATGACTAGGATTGTGTTAAGTAATGCTATATCTGGAACCGAATTCAGCAAAGATGAGTGAAAGAGATTCTCCTACGTCAGAGTTTCTGAGTTACCTCCAAGATTCTTAATTATGAACTAATTTTTTTCTTACATTTGAACTTACTGTAAAAGGAACTCATATTGACGTAAACGTTTTAAATTCTTTGGAAGAAATGTATTTGATAACAATGCAACATTATTATAAAAGTAGTGGTCTTTGTATCTTAGTTGGAAATAAGTGTAATTTTTTTTAGCTTCTTGAAATAGAATTGTTTCCTGTGAAATCTCACTTCTATGCTAGGGCCAAGCTACAGTCAACGTAAGGGGGAATTAGACACGATCTGGGGCACAAGTCAAAGCAGACCTTGAATTCCTGTAGTAAACCGAACCTACAAGCTCGAACCAGGCCAGCACAG
>NW_007875938.1:0-573 GCF_000696425.1 Galeopterus variegatus
AGAAGATGAGTTAACAAGGTAGAGTCTAAATAGAAATTTCCTCCCTTGTGGTGTAAGGTTATAAAATGTGGAGAGATTATTAATACTCCTTCCAACTCTGAACACATCTTACCAGTATTTCAGCACTATTGGCCTATTTGCCTAAAAGTTAGTTGGTATTAGGAGAGCAAAACTTATATTCACAGCTTTTGTCTCAAAGGTTTAATTCTCTTATGCTGCTTCTTTAGCAATCTCCATTGGTCTTTAAGAACATCAGTTAATTTTACTATGAAAGATGTGAAACTCAAACTTCCAAAGAAAAGGCATTTCTACTGTTTAAAATAAAATTTTGGCAATGTTCATATTTTCACTAAATTTTATTTGTCTTGTGTGTATGCTTATAAGGGACTTTTATTTTAATATATGAACATTTTCCAGAAATTTCAAAACTGATTTTTTATACTAATGTGATACCTCTGAAACATAAAAGTGTTATATACTAATGTGATATATATATATAATATATATATAGTTATATATATTATATATATAATGTGATATATACTGTTTTATACTAATGTGATACCTCTGAAA
>NW_007875939.1:0-573 GCF_000696425.1 Galeopterus variegatus
AACATCACAGAGTCCAGAAACAGATGCACATATATAAAGTCGCCTGATTTTGAAGCATAACACACTCTAAGTTATAAAAATCGTGCTTTTGGTTAGCTTAGGACTTCCAGCCCAGACAAGATGACACAGACTTAATTTCTCTCTGCTCCTCCCAGCTAAGTACAACTACAAATCCTGGATATAATGCAATGGGCAACCAAAGGGGAATTCTGAAAAGCAGTAAGGAGAACTGGTGATCTCAGAACTGGAGGAACAGCACAGCTGAAGGGTACGTTATGCCTTCTGACCCCACTCCAAATAGAAGCAGACCTAGGAACAGAAGAGACAGCTCAGGTAGTTTTGTTTCTCCTCTGAATCAAATGGGAATCCCTCCAACAAAACCAGGCAAAACTAGGCAAGCCCAGCAGCACTGACAAGTGTAATCCATTGTGAGCCTGGCTAATGTAAGTGGCCAGGGGAAGGGTTGTCCTGCCTTGACAGGCTTGACACTTTCTTCTCTCACTGAGAGATACTGGTTCAGTATGGCATCATCTGCAAGAAGATCTCCACCAAAGAAGTGGCCTGGCCCAGGAA
>NW_007875940.1:0-573 GCF_000696425.1 Galeopterus variegatus
CCTTTTAAAAAGTATAATTCAGTGGTTTTAGTACATTCACAGAGATGTGCACTGATCATCATTATATCGGTATATGTTTTGCAAATACTTTCCCCCAGTCTGTGGCTTGCTTTTTCATTTTCTTAACAGATTCTTTTGATAAATAAAGCTTTATGATTTTGATGAAGTCCAATTTATTGATTTTTTTCTTTTATAGGTTGTAGTTTTTTGTGTTGTATTTAAGAAATCTTTGCCAAACCCAAGGTCATTAAGATTTTTCTCCTATGTTTTCCTCTAGAAGTTTTAGAGTTTTAGTTTCTACACTTAGGGATATAATTCTTTTCAAGTCAATTTTTGTACATGGTGTGAGGTAAGAATCAAGGTTCATTTTTTTTGTTATTTTGGTCATACAATTGTTCCAGCACCATTTGTGGAAAAGAGTATCCTTTCTCCTTTGTGGAAAATCAATTGGCCTAATGCATATGGATCTTTTACTGGACTCTCTATTCTGTTTCATTTATTATTTGTCTATCTTTACACCAGTACCACATTGTCTTGTTTACTGTGTCCTGGTAATAAGTCTTAAAACCAGGT
>NW_007875941.1:0-573 GCF_000696425.1 Galeopterus variegatus
TGCCGGACCCCTCCCCACTCTGTGCTCAGAACAGGGCTGAGGCGTGTCTTCTACAAACCTTATCTTTCAGCTGAGACATCAAAGCTGTGCCCTGCTCCGCCCTGCCCAGAAGGTGTCCAGTCTCTCCCACTGCCGGGTGTGAACTCCTCGGGGGAAGGTCCCTCAGCATACAGTTCCGTCCCTCAGCACACAGTTCCTCTTTGATTCCCCCTCGCACGGGTCGGCCCTCCGGGAGAGCTCTCCGGTAGCTTCAATGTAGCTCCAGAGCACTCCGGGCTCCCCTCTCCCCACCAGAAATCAGTTAGGGGTTCTTCCAAACTGAGGACCCCAAAGATGGAATCTGTCTCCCGGAAACAGGAAGTTTACCTGGGGCCGAAGCCCAGGGTGTGGTGGAGTGACAATCTGGGCAGGCTCCTCCTCCCTGCCCTCCTGACGCTGGCCGGGGCCCCCCCTACCAGCCCCATCAGTGATCTGCGGGGAGAGTGGGATTGTAGGCTGGTCCACAAGTCCCGGGGTGCCCCGTGTCGAGGTAAGCAAATGGCATGTCTCAGTGAGGAGCCGCGCCAAGCAGAG
>NW_007875942.1:0-573 GCF_000696425.1 Galeopterus variegatus
TTAGATCTGTCTTATACTACATGAATATAACTGCGTGAGCATGGAGAAAATGGAGAGCTCCAGGGTCACAGGCTGCTCAGGAAGAGCTGAGGAGGGCCCTGGGGTGTTACAGCTGACCCATGCATCCTCTCGGGGAACGCTTTTAGAAACTAGAAATAAGGTCAGAAGCTGCTAGGACAACCACATATCCGTTAGTTTTTACCAAGAGGATACTCCCATCCTGAGTGTATGACCCTGAACAACTGTGTTGTCAGCAAGTGGAAAAGAAAAAGAGTTATGTGGCTTCAGGATAATATTAAAGGCCAAGAAGCTGCTGGGTATTTCCCAAATTACAAATATTTTTACCATGAAATTATGGATTCAGCAACGATTGCTAAGAAAAGATGGGGGAAACACACATACATGCACACACACACATACATGTCATATTTTACTGCTCCAAAGATAAGTAAATTTGTATTTGGTTGTAACTGGAGTTTTCATCTGGTAATACATTCAGAACCTTATCTCATTGGGGAATCTGTCAGGCAACAAAGGAGTATGGCGGACCAATATGCTGTGGACACTATCAAA
>NW_007875943.1:0-573 GCF_000696425.1 Galeopterus variegatus
CTGCATGTTCACTATTGGAGTATAGAAATGCTACTGATTTTTGTGTTGATTTTGTATCCTGTAACTTTGCTGAAATCATTTATCAATTCTAAGAGTTTTTTTGTAGAGGGTTTAGGCTGTTTGATATATAGGATCATGTCATCTGCAAACAGGGACAGTTTGACTTCATCTTTTCCAATCTGAATGCCCTTTATTTCCTCCTCTTCTCTGATTGCTCTGGCTATTACTTCCAACACTATGTTGAATAGGAGTGGTGAGAGTGGGCATCCTTGTCTAGTTCCCATTCTTAAAGGAAAAGCTTTCAGCTTTTCCCCATTCAGGATGATATTGGCAATGGATTTATCATATCTGGCTTTAATTATGTTGAGATACTTTCCATCTATATCTAACTTGTAGAGAGTCTTTATCATGAATGAGTGTTGAATTTTTCAAATGCTTTTTCAGCATCTATAGAGATGATCATGTGCTCATTGTGTTTGATTTTATTGATGTGGTGTATCACATTTATTGAATTGTGTATGTTGAACCACCCTTGCATCCCTGGGATGAATCCCACTTGATCATGGTGTATAT
>NW_007875944.1:0-573 GCF_000696425.1 Galeopterus variegatus
CAGAAATATACCTGTGGCCGTATTTGAAAAATCCGGTCTGCCAGAACTGCTTAATAGTAAGTTTAGAAATTGGTGCTCTTTTACGAGTATTTACTGTGTTTCAGGGACTGTGTTAAGTGGGCAACCACCTCACGAGATAGGGCCATCTCGCAGTGAGCATCGGCTTCCCTCCTCCTCTATGCTGTCCTGATTTGGGGTCGTGCTGCTTACATAAGACATGGCAGGCAACCCCATCCTCAGTTGTATGGCTGGACCTGAGTGTGATCCTGTCCCTTATGCAAGAATCTGGTCTAGGAACCCAGGCCCAAGTCAGTTCAATGACTGACCACAGATTGGTGCGGGCAGTGAGCTGCAAGAGAAAGGGTTCCTAGAGGTTTCTGGGGGAAAGTAAGTCCTATCTCTTAAAAGAGAGCCCTGGGAGCAGTCAGCCCCCCCCCACCGCCCGCACATGGCCTTGTGCAGATGAGAAGGGTGGTGGCTGTAGCTGTCTTGCGCCCAGACGAACACTGAAATGACAGCTGGAGTAGGGCAGATCCAGGATGCCTCCAGAGTAGACCTGGTACCCTGGACTGG
>NW_007875945.1:0-573 GCF_000696425.1 Galeopterus variegatus
ATCCGAACCCGCGGCAGGAGCGCTGCTGCGCTCCCAGCGCCGCACTCTCCTGAGTGCGCCATGGGCTCAGCCCATTATGGTACCTTTTTGCACTAGTTAATTAAACACACATGGACACAGACACACACCTATTTAGTGTGGATCTCAATACAAATGCAGGTTGTTAAAATAAGAACCAAAAAAGTGGGTCCATCCCTTACTCATTCAATTATTTCAACAAATCTGTGGTTAGTGTCTACTTTGGGCCAGGCACAGGGCTAAGCACATGGGATACATCAGAGAAATCTGCTCCCACAGGCAATAAATGATGTGTGATAAATTAGTAAATTATATTATTTAGTGGAAGTTGATTAGTGATGTGGAAATAGAAAAGGAGAGCAGATTAGAGACAATCTCAAGCACTGGAGGGGGATATGGCTGTTGGGCTGCAATTTTGAACAGAGGCTCAGAGCTCTTTAAAAGGGGGCCATTAGAGCAGAGATTGAAGGAGGTGACATTTGCCTCTTTCCTTTATGTGTCTTTCTACTGCCTGGTTGAGTACCTTGTTCATTAGCATTTAGGTGTGAAATAAAT
>NW_007875946.1:0-573 GCF_000696425.1 Galeopterus variegatus
TCGCTTATTACACTAGCAAGAATATACAACCCAATGTTGAAAAGAAATAGTAAGAGCAGATATCCTTTTCCTTTTATGGTAAAACATGCAGTAGTTCAACATAAATTATAAAGTTAGCTGTAGAATTTTTTGTAGATGGCTTTTATTAAGTTTGAAGAAATTCACTTCTGTAACTCATTTGTTGAGACCTTTTATCAGGAAAGATGTTGAATTCTTTAAAAAAAAATTTTGCTTCTATTGAGATGCTAATAGACTTTATTTGTTATAGTTTGGTTTAGATAATGGCTTTTTTGATAATAATTCACATAATTCAAAACCCACTAATTTAAATAATACAATTTAGTGGTTTTTAATGATATTCATAGAGTCATGCAACTATCACCATAGTCAATTTTAGAACACTTGCATCACTTCAAAAAGAAATCCTGTATCTATTCACAATCACTCCCCATTTTCTTCCAGGCCCAACAACACTAGCCAACAAGTAATCTACTTTTATCTGTATAGATTTGCCTATTCTGGACATTTAATATAAATAGAAATGTACAATATATGGCATTTTGTGACTGACTT
>NW_007875947.1:0-573 GCF_000696425.1 Galeopterus variegatus
GCTACCTTCTCATATATGTATATATTTCTTCTTAATGAAATTTTGGTGAACTTTTTAAAAACTTGATAAAAAACGATTTACTTTTTTATGGTTAGAACATTTTTTGTCCTCTGTAAGAAATCTTTGCCTACCCCACGGTCATAAAGAGAGTCTGCTGTGTTTTTTCTCCAGAATCTTTAGAGTTCTCGTTTTTAGATCATGAAGGACTTTGGTCCATGCCTTATTAATTTTTATTTATGGAAAGGGTCAACAAACTTCTGCAAAGGTCAGATAGTGAACATTGTAGGTTTTGTGCACCGTGCAATCTCTGTCCCAACTACTCACCTCTGTCACTGTAGTGGAAAAGTAACCGCAGGCAATTGGCAAATACATGAGTGTAGCTATGTTCTAATGCACCTTTACCTATGAATACCGAAATTTCAATGTCTCAAGATACCCCTTTTATTTTCTTTCAACCTTTTGAAAATGTAAGAAAACAACAAACAAACAAACAAACAAAACATTGATAGATCCTGGGCTGTATAAAACAGGAAGGCACCAGATTTGGCTCCTGGGCTGTAGTTTGCCCACGGC
>NW_007875948.1:0-573 GCF_000696425.1 Galeopterus variegatus
GTTAGTATATCTATCACCTAAACATTTATCATTTCTTTGTGGTTATAACATTCAGGATACTCTTTTCTGGTTATATTGAAATACACAATACAATATTTTTGGCTGTCTTCAGCATAGGGCACCAGAACTTACTCTTTCTTTCTAACTTAGTGACTTTGTACCAGTCTACCAGCCTCTCCTCAGCACCCTCCCCACTCCCTTTCCCTGCCTCTGGTAACCACTATTTCACTCTCTATTTTTCTCTTTCAAATTTATTTATCTTAATTGACCCATGATAATTGTGTATATTTATGATGCACGATATGATAACTGGGTACAATCATACTGTGTGCAATGATCATATCAGGGTGTTTAGTCTATCAATCACCAGAAACATTTGTTTTAGGAACATTCAACATCATCTTGACTAGCTATTCAAAGACACACAGTCCTTTGTCATTAACTGTACTGTCCCTTTATCATTACAGAACCCTGGATACCATTCCTCCTGTCTCTCTGCCTCTGGGCAGTGAGCAGGGACTGCTAGGCAGTCCTGCAGTGGAGTGACCCAACTAGCTGATCTTTAAGATCATT
>NW_007875949.1:0-573 GCF_000696425.1 Galeopterus variegatus
ACCATGGCTCGATCCACAAGAGGATTGGAGGCATAATCATAGTTATATAAACAATTTGTTCTAACTAAATAAATAAGTTAATAATTCATTTTTATGAATGGGGTAAAAGGATAACCCCAAATTAAATGTTAAATTCTAGACACTACCCATATTAAACAGTATGTGTTCTAAAACTTTCTATTCCAGCATATTGTTTGAAATTCAGGACTAATTTTCTAGAAGAAACATCATTACACATAACAGCTCCCAGGCAAATCCACAGAGACTAAACCCATCACATTGCAGGAACAGTGGTCACTGTAATCCATTCAGCATCAAGTAGCCAGGGCTGTGACTGATGGAAGCTCCAAACGCTCCAGAGAAAAGTGGCTGCAGCAGTGAGGGCCACACAGGGGAAACAGTCCTAGGGCAGGGCAACCACAGCTGGTGGATCCAGCAGTCAATATTGACGTTTTGTGGTCCATTTGTGATTCAAGAACTGCTAATGCTAAAGAACCCTCCCAAATTAGTCTCAATTGTATACAACTATGTTCAGAATTTTACATACATGAATAAATAAGGTTCAATAAACAT
>NW_007875950.1:0-573 GCF_000696425.1 Galeopterus variegatus
AAGTTGTGTGCCTCTTTTGTTGACCCAGTTTTGACCCCATTGGAACCCCTAAAATACCCCCCATTTCAGTGACAGCTCACATCCAGCCATCTCCTTCGATGGCCAGTTCCCCCAGAGAGATTCTTAGGTTCCAACAGAATCAAGGGGCTGCCACAGTTCCTGCCCCACAAATCTCCCCTGTCCCCACCGACCCAGCCTGGACTGGTGCCCAGGAGGCTCCAGAATGCAGCCCATCATCTTCCCTTCCTCAAGTGTGGCAAGGGGGACATCTGTTTTCCCCCTGCCCAGCCCCGAAGTGCATTTTCCCCCTCAAGATCAAGCCTTCTAATTCCTTTTTTATTTTTTCCTTCCTTGTGTTTGAATGGCAAGAAAAGTAAATCTTCAAATGTCAGCTTCTCCGGACATCCAATCATTCTCCCGGGCCAGCTTCAGTGGTGTGGGCTGTGTCCGCCCAGCGAAGGGCAGTGCCCTATGGCCTTGGGGCAACCGTGTCAGGCAAGGCCCGGGGGAGGGACAAACTTGGAGCACAAATACAAATGACCAGCCTGTCTGCCCAGGCTTGGTTTCTCATAA
>NW_007875951.1:0-573 GCF_000696425.1 Galeopterus variegatus
TTGCCTGTTTCATGAATCTAACACTCTACAACATATCCTAGAACTCCAGATCATTCTGTCTCACTCACTTCCCTGTACATTCCTTTTTCTTAAATAGTCATCAAGACTTCATGACCTTTTCTCTAAAATCTGCCCATTCTTCTACCTCAATTGTGCAATATTCTAGGCTAGGCTCAGTATCTCTTAGACTGAGGCCCCAGGCTCTGAACCTACCTACCTCCTCAGCCTCTCCCCTCAAATTCATTCTGCTGACTGTCGCTGCCAAAGGGAGAGCTCTAAAACATGAACCAGACCATGGCACTTGATTGATTAAACTATTCCAGATGTCCTAAATGTCCTTAGGATTCTGCTTGTTAAAGGAAAAAAAAAATCATACCAGCAGTTTCAAGTATGTTATTTTCAAAAGGCTCCATCATGGCCTCATGGATGTAATTCAATTTTTAAAAAAGGCTAATTAGGGAGTTTTGCTGTCTTTGTTGTTGGCAACCAATACAGAGCTCTAATGTCTACAAGAAAATACTGAGGTCTAGAGTGCACGTGACCTTGGGAATCCAGCATACTTTTCATGAATAT
>NW_007875952.1:0-573 GCF_000696425.1 Galeopterus variegatus
CTTAATTTTACACAAGCTTAACAGAAGAAACAAACATTGAAGTGAAATTATGTATTCCTTCATGTAGATCTAGATATGGATTTACACTGTTTGTGAGGCCAGGGAAACCAAAACTAAGAAATTTATTTTAAACATGTCCTGGGTAAGTAGCACCCCAGTGTACTGTACAGAAGTAAAAGCAATTTCACTCTGCAGAGAAGCCCCCTCATCTCAAGCTTCACATAAATCTATTGATGAGAGCTTTGTCAACATGAGTGCACATGCCAAAATTACAAAGCACATGGGAAAATGAGCCCTCCATTAAAATAAACAGGAACAATAAGCAACAGATTAAAACTCCACAATCTTCAGATAACTGATTTATCACACAGATTATATAAAGTAAATATAAAGTAAATACATATAAAATGTTAAAGGAAGTCAAAATTATAAGCAAATAAAAAGGTATTATCCTAAGATAATAGGTTGATTTAAGAACAGAACAGTGCTATTAGAAATAATATATATATAATCTATAAAATTAAATTTTAATAAATGAGTTAAACATCAGATTAAACATAAATGAACTGAAAA
>NW_007875953.1:0-573 GCF_000696425.1 Galeopterus variegatus
GATTTTTTTTCCCCACAGGCAACTTGGAATTTATTTTTCTAACTCTAATAATTGATTATGAGAAAAATTTTATTTTGTTAGTACTTCATAAAGAGAAATAAAGTTGAAATAAGTGGAAAATTTTTTCAGAAATATTAAATTGTTTTTATTTTTTCTGATAGGGCAATGGGAAAGGTAATTATTTGAAGATTTCATCATCTTTTTAGAGCCTTTGTTTCTGTGACTCCTTATATTTTCTTAAAGATACTGTAGCATAATATGGCATGTTACATATTGAGGTGATTATTGGAATATCCTTTAGAAGCTTCTGGACATCATGTTGGATGGAGCCAGTTTGCAGTGGTACGTAGGGAGATAAATTTTGGGTACACAACTCTTGAGTTAAAAAAATCCTGAGATTTGGTTTTATACTATAAGAAATTTGTGTCATTCTGACTCTGAAAATGTTTGGCCTTTCACAATTCCATTTTATGATTTTGCTAATACCTAGTGTGAAGAGGGTAATTGATCCATTATACACCAGACCTTTGTGGTATTGTACTTATTGTCTCTCATTTTACCTATTTTTTTTTT
>NW_007875954.1:0-573 GCF_000696425.1 Galeopterus variegatus
GACATTTATAGATAATTCAAAAACATAAGAAAATATGTAAATTGTGGTTGTAAAGCCAGCCACTTACTTAATTGGGATACACTAGAGGCTTAACTGATAAAGTCTGGAATGCATTGTACATGTCCACTATTCCACTGCTATTCAAAACTGTGTAGGAAGTATTACTCAATATTGTGTTAGAAATATTTGATTAGAAAGTAGAAAACAATTATAGGTATAAATTGAAAATGAAGTAAAGCCATCTTTATCTGAACCTGATATAATTATGCATCTGCAAAACACAGAATAAGCAATAAAAATATCCTTCAAACGATAAAAGAATTAACAAAAATGGCAAAGAAGGACTCTCCAGTAATCATTCCTCCACAAAAACATCAATTTGACCAACTATCATGGATAAATATTCCTTCACAAGCACTAAAGAAACCAGGCGAGAGCTCACAATACCTGATTCTATCATAATAATAATAATAAAGAGGCATTGAAGAGGGTAGGAAGGACAGTTTTACATTACCTACATTGTCCATTCTTTATCCTCAGGCAGCACAATACTGAGAGAGATAACCTCTATGT
>NW_007875955.1:0-573 GCF_000696425.1 Galeopterus variegatus
CACAATGATACCAACCAGAAAGAGATACAACAAAAAAAGAAAATGTTGATGAACACAGAGGCAAAAACCCTCAATAAAATATTAACAATCAGAATACAGCAAGACGTCAAAAAAATTATTCACCGTGATCAAGTGGGTTTCATCCCAGAGATGCAAGGGTGTTCAACATACATGTCAATAAATGTGATATACCACATCAACCAAATCAATGACAAAAACCATATGACTATCTCAGTACATGCAGAAAAATCACTTGAAAATCATCTGACACAATTCCACATCTCTTCATGATAAATACTCTTAGCAATTCAGGTATAGAGGGAGAGAATCCCATCCCAACAAAATAAGATCCATGTATGATAAACCCACTGCCAATATTATCCTGGATGGGGAAAAGCTAAAAACTTTACCCTTAGGGGCAAGAACAAGACAAGCATGCCCACTATCACCATTCCTATTTAAAATAGTTTTGAAAATACTAGCCAGAGCAAGCAGGTAAGAAAGAAACAAAAGGCCTCCAGATTGGAAAAGATGAAGTTAAACCATCCCTGTTTGCAGATAACATGATCCTAT
>NW_007875956.1:0-573 GCF_000696425.1 Galeopterus variegatus
TTTTTTTTAACCTAGGTAATGGTTTGTCTATTTTGTTTATCTTTTCAAAAAAACCAACTTGTTGTTTTACTGATCTTTTGCATCTTTTGGGAGGGGTCTCTATATCATTTAGTTCTGCTCTGATCTTAATTATTTCTTTCTGTCTACTAGCTTTGGGATTGAATTGTTCTTGTTTTTCTAGTTATTTTACATGTAGAATTAGATCGTTTACTTGAAATATTTGTATTTTTTGGTATTTGCCTTTATTGCTATAAAATTACCTCTTAGTACTGCTTTTGCATTATCCCACAGATTTTGACATGGAATGTCTTTATTTTCATTGTTTTCTAGAAATTTTTTGATTTCCTGTTTAAGTTCATCTTGGACCCATTGGTCATTCAGGAGCCTGTTTTTTAATTTCCACGTATTTGTATAGAGTCCTGAGTTTTGCCTGTTATTAATTTCAAGTTTTAATCCATTGTCATTGGAAAAGATAGTTGAGATGACTTCATTTTTTAAAAGTTTTTCAGTCCTGGGCTGGTCCGGTGGCGCACTGGATAGTGCGCCGCTTGGGAAGCGCGGCGGCGCTCCCGC
>NW_007875957.1:0-573 GCF_000696425.1 Galeopterus variegatus
GACTGGAAATTTTCCCCAGGCTATTGAGTCTCTGTTGCAAGATAAGAATTGTGGCACAGCAGGTTGCTGGCTCACAGACAGACAGGTTACTGATTGGTATCTAAGTTGCTGGAAAACTGCTAGAGGGAGAAGGAAAGTTTGCTAAGATAAAGCTGTTGTTGATAGCTTTACTGGAATCTGGCTTGTTTCACTGAACGTTACCAGCCTGTATTGTTAAACTATAACCCCACCTATGTTCTCTTCCTGTAACTTCCTGGTCTGGAATATAAATGCAGGAAGAGAACCCCAATTCAGGGTTAATTTCCTAAGGAAGGGATCCCTCTCACTGGAGGGTTCCAGGAAGTTGACCGCTTCAGGGTCTCTCACTGCTCGGAAGAGATGGGCTTTGAGTAATCCTTTGCGTCTCCATCACCCAGGGGAAGAGAGGTGACAAATCCGTGGGGGGCAAAGCAACACAAAGCTACAAATTCCAAGTGCAGTTCAGAAAAGCCGGAAAATCTTTCCCCAATGGAAATAATAAATACTCTCTCTAGAGATATGTTCAGATAAAAATCTTTTGAATATACACTACCA
>NW_007875958.1:0-573 GCF_000696425.1 Galeopterus variegatus
GATCCCTTCATGCTGTCAAAAGAAGTCACTCATGTAAAGAGACAAAACAAAGCTAAACTTCGTTCAATGACCCAGTGTTCCTTGAGTTCTGATGCTGTGCCAAGTAGTGAGAACAGTCCCTGCCTGCAGAGAGCTGCTCACAGTGTGGTCGGAGAAGCAGACATGTAAATGGATAATCATGTGTCAATGAGGTTTATAGGGAGAAATTAGTCATATTGGTGGATGTTACATAAATAGAGCTTTCAGATTGTTGACTACACTTTTTACTTTTTAAATGGTTCTTCTGTGCTCCTGCAGACATAGCCTTATTTTAAATGGGGCACCTCAGAGGTATCCCTTGCTCATTTCCCCTCCTGGGGACTTTGTTTAGCTTACTCCTACCTAGGAGGCCTCATCTCAGACTTTTACTTCTCCAAATTCTCCCTGCCATTTACAGCAGACCTGCCTCCTCCAGGAAGACCTTCAGGATTGTTTTAGCTTGTGTTGATATCTATTTACCCAACTCTTATCATGAAACTCACAATCTCTTCTGCACAACTTATGGCTTAGTGACATGCTGTGCTATTTGGTCCC
>NW_007875959.1:0-573 GCF_000696425.1 Galeopterus variegatus
AACAGCTGCTAATACATGGAACAACTTGGGTAAAGGACACTATGCTGGTAAAAAAGAAATCCGTGTCAAAAGGTTACATATGGTGTGATTCTGTTTATACAACTTTATAACAAAAGTACAGGAAAGGATTAGCGACCAGGGGTTAGAGATGACGGAGGGAAAGGCTGGGTGTGACTATAAAGGGAAATCTTTATAGTGTTAGAAGAGTTTTGTATCTTGACTTTGGTGGTGGGTACAGGAAACTACTCTTGTGATAAAATGGCACAGACACATTGTAAAATGACACACACACACATTCCTGGTTTTGTGTTGTATAATAGTCAAGTAACGTAATCAATGGGAGAGTGTGGCGCTGGGAGCGCTGAGGCCGCGGGTTCGGATCCTCTATAAGGACGGCCAAGTGCTCTCACTGGCTCGGCGCGGTGAGGACCACACCAAGTCAAGGGTTAAGATCCCCTTACCAGTTATCTTTATAAAAAACAAGCAAACAAACAAACAACAACAACAACAAAACGTACACGGGACGTCTCTGCTCTATCTTTGCAACTTCCTATGTGCTATAATCATTTTTTA
>NW_007875960.1:0-573 GCF_000696425.1 Galeopterus variegatus
GTTTTTCTAAGCCACCAAGTTTGTGGTAATTTGTTATAGCAGCAATAGGAAACTAATACACCCATTAAGAGAAGACAGAAGCCTAGATCAGGGTGTGGGTAGTCATATGGAGAGAAGTAGATTATTCAAGAGATCTTTATACAGTAAAATTCATCAGAATTGATTCTAGTTTTGAAATGGTGAATGAAAAAAGAAAAAAAGGGGCAAGTTAGTTGATGTTGGCATCATTCCCTGAAAAAAGGACAGCTAAGTTTGAGCGGGGAAGTCCAAAAGTTCAGTTATACTCCTACAAGATCTCTACCATGAGGTCAAGTAGAGATGTCTACCACTCAGCCGAAAAATCACAAAATCTTGTAGGAAATGTGGATCTGGGAATTGCGAGACTATAAATAGTAAATGAGACCACATAGGTAGATGAGATTGACTCAGGTGTGTGTGTAAAATAAGAAGAGAAGAGAGTCCACAAAGAGCCCTGAGGAACTCAAACATTTAAGATCCAAGGAGGAAAAGCAAAGCTGAGGAGAGGAAGCCAAAGGACCTGGAAATTGTACCTTGGAAAAAGCAACTCAGGCC
>NW_007875961.1:0-573 GCF_000696425.1 Galeopterus variegatus
TATGACTGTGATACACCAATCCCAGTGTTGGGTACATACGCAAAGGAATGGAAATCATCATATCAAAGGGATACCTGTACTCTCATGTTTATTACAGCTCTATTTATAATAGCCAAGAGTTGAAACCAACCTAAATTTCCATCAGCTTGAAAAGGAAAATGTGGCATATTTATGTGAGGGAATACTACTCTGCTATAAAAAAGAATGAAATACTGCTATTTGTAGAAACGTGGATGAACTTAGAGAAAATTATGTTAGGTGAAGTAAGACAGGCATACAAAGAGAAATACTGCATGTCCTCACTTAAAAGTGAGAGCAAAGAAAGAGAGAGAGAGAGTGTGTGTGTGAGGAAAATGGATAGTTCAGTCAGGCTCCCTCTCCTTGGGTCTGGATGGGTGTCGTGCAGCACATTCTTTGTAAATAAGTTGTGTCGGTGTAGAGTTAATGCCCAGGTGCCTGTGTATTTTTAGCTTGTTGCTATTCTTGTGTGTTCTTCAGTGTGTGAAGAATCAGCTTGGAAGAGCTCTCATCTAAAAATAGAGCACATTTACTTTGCTGTCAGCTGCTCAGTTT
>NW_007875962.1:0-573 GCF_000696425.1 Galeopterus variegatus
GTGACAGTCTAAGAAAACAACCTTTGTAAAGCACCAGTCATCAAGTAGCACTAAGAAAAAATACTGCTAACTAAAATAGGACATGCCTTCGGTTGTAAGACAATCTCAATTTCATAAATGTTAAAATACTTACTAAAAGGTTTTTAAGAATCAATTTTTTATTAATCAGATAAACTCTTTAGCCCAAGGAACTGAATCTTGCAGTTTGGCATTTTATGTTTCAACCAAAGCTGGTGGAAGAGACATTTGATGGGGAGGGGAGCAGAGAGAGGACTTTCCAACCATACCACCTGTGTTTGTGAAAGGCCAACACTGCTATCAGTTCTCAAATCAGCCCTAGCATAGCCTAAAAGCTTGGAGTTCACTCACAGAGGGCACACACCATGCCAACAGCACTGCCTTTCATATTCATGTGTGGTGCAAAAACACCCATGGGAGACATCTCACACCTTATGTGCATCAAACGCTCCTTCCCTGCCCCTCTGTGGGGACCTTCCTTTTCTCTAGCCCTAGATCTTTTTAAAAATTCTAACCAACATAAAATAAGAAAGAAGATACAACATTTTGTATGTC
>NW_007875962.1:6072-6535 GCF_000696425.1 Galeopterus variegatus
CTTTGATACTTGTTTGCATAAATAGAGAGCTTCTGACAGTGTCTATTGTTCAAATGGGTCTACTCATTTTTTCTGCTAGTTCCACAACAGAAAGTATCGTCTTCAATACGTGAAAGGGCTGTTATTTGCCCATTGAACTTGGACTTATTTCTCTAAAAATGGCATTTTTTCTACAGACTCACCATGGACATTAGTACATGATGGTTAACTGTACTAACTTAGATTTTACATGAGTAGGAAACAATCTATAGCTTCACCATGATTTAGTCATTTAAGCTGACTCTATGGGCTTTTATCTAGTATGTTCAAAGTAGGTTGTTTTGTCTCTTAACCATATTGTCACACTAGGCCACTTTGAAGCATTTCATTGAACCTTCTATCTGTATATATCTCTGTCTCACAGGCTTTTTGTAACTTCTCTATAAATTATATCCTAAATATTACAGGACCAGAAAGACAAGAA
>NW_007875963.1:0-573 GCF_000696425.1 Galeopterus variegatus
ATACACGTACTGACAGGAAGTTGTCATGGTTATATTTCTATATTTTAAAAAAACTTAAGGGAAGAAATTTTAGTAGAAAAATAGGACATTGTGTACTGACAAAGTCATCAACTATTCAAAAGAAATGATAAAAGATTAAAAAACCTAAAGATAATAACACAGCTTTAAACTATATGGCATTTAAATTAGCAGAAACAGAAAGAGAAATAGTTAATCCACAACTTTATTTGAAGATTTGACACAAGTTTCCTACCAACTCAAAGAATAAGCCAGAAAACCTATAGTACCCACAGAACAACCAAACAAAACTGAACAAGATAATTAATAAATAAAACTTGGTAGCCAGCGATGGAGGCGAGACCCCTCAGTAACAGAGGCGGTGGCAACGGCTGCACTCACTGGGTTTCTGCCTCTTCCCAGCAGCAGCTTTAAGAAGCGCAGCAGAAGTCGACCCAACACAGCCCAGTCACTTAATCCGTACCCAGAACTGTAGCTTCCACGTGAAAGATGGTGACGGGTCTGGAGCGGCCGTGACAGGAGACAGTGCGATCCTGTGAGCCGTGCGCTGTGATA
>NW_007875964.1:0-573 GCF_000696425.1 Galeopterus variegatus
GAGTTGAGAAATGTGGGAATTGTTCATTTTTACCAAATCTCAGAGATATGTAAGAGTATATGAAAAAGCAATTGGTGTTAATACTTCCCCATGAAGCTGATTTATATTTTCTTTAATTAGTGAACTGGTTTTATACTAGATTTATTTTTCTGATGAGGAGGACTTTTAAAAAAAATAGAAGGAAATATCACTTATATTATTCATATATATGTAACAAGGTATCATAAAAATATTTGTTTTTCCCTTTTGCCTTCCAGTGCTCTTGACCTTTACAATCTGGTTGGTCCAGTATACTGACAAATGAGAAGGAATGAAAATGGGAGAAGTAATACAATATGCATTCTGATTTCCCATCTCTGGGTGTGTGTTAGGTAAGTTGAGGCAGCGAGAGGTATGTAGAAAGAAGGAGCTAGTTCTCAACTGCCAATGCGGGTATCAGAAAATCACTACATAGAAAAGGGGTGCCAGGTGTCTCAGCCCAGCCTAATTAGGAGGGCAGAGCAGCATGGTCAGACAGAGAGAATCTGGTTGGCACTCCTGAGCATTCCTCATTTCCTGAGTGGTTTGGAGCCT
>NW_007875965.1:0-573 GCF_000696425.1 Galeopterus variegatus
TCGTTGTTTTTTGGCTTTGTTTTGCTTTGTTCCTGAATTATTTGGAAGCAAACTGCAGGCGCGATACTTCACTCCTAGGTATTTCAGCGTCTCCTAAAACATAGAAACCTCCTCTGCGTGAGCCCGGCACCATTGCCTCCCCTGAAAATGAGCGTTTCCCTCTCGTCATCCGACAGCAGCCCATGGACATTTCTCTGTGTCCTCCAGACGTCTTCTGGAGCCAGAGCTCTGGGCGTGTTCTGGTGTTTTTAACTGAGGTGCGCGTCACATGGCGCGAGCCGGCGTTTGAACCAGGATTCCGCACACGGAGCCGCTGGTCTGGGCCTGTGTGGTCTGTTCTAGAACACTGATGAGCGGCTGCAGCCACCTGCCTTTTCTGTGGCCCCCCTACCTCTCATGGTGTGCCCGTTGTGTGCCCGAGCTCCCTGATTTATGCAGATCTATGTTAGCTCTCAGTTCCTGCGCCAACCTTGTCTACCGAGAGCATGTCACCTTTGGGTGGAGGCCGCACGGCTGGCCCCCGTGGGCCAGGGTATTCAACAAACAGATGGGCAAGACCCTGCTCGTGTCACT
>NW_007875966.1:0-573 GCF_000696425.1 Galeopterus variegatus
TTTTTTTTTAAAACTGGAACCTTCCTTTAGCCCTAGAAATAGTTTTAATTTTTATATTAAATTGTCTTTTCCACACCTTTAGTTGTTTTCTTTAAAATTAATATAATAGAATAAACGGTGGAATTTAAAAGGAGAGACAACCGTATCCAATGTGGTGAGAGGTGTCAGACATATACTTGTGGACAGGGGCTGCTAATCTTTTTTTGGTTACAAATCTCTCTGCAAATGGTGAGAGCTACAGACCTTATCCTCAAATAGCGGGCATATTCACACACAACTAGAATTTTGTACTTAACTTAGTGGGCTGGAAGCCTTTCTGGAATCCGTGGTCCCCTGGGAAAGGGCCACTTCTATGCGGTCTGACTTTTTGCCATAGTCATAGAGCAACACTGATTCTTTTGGGTAAAACAGGTGACAGGTTTCCTTCCATATTATTCTCTGCTACTTCCAATGGTTGTCGCCCTGACCCATCCTATTGCCCAAGAATTTGCTTCAGGATTTGTCCTGAAGACCTTTGCTTCTGTTGAATAAAGTGCATGTTTTTTCTGAAGTTTCAATACAATCAGACTATTA
>NW_007875967.1:0-573 GCF_000696425.1 Galeopterus variegatus
CAGGGAGCAGTGGGAAGCAGGATGTGCTGCCTTCTGGGGGTGCTGGTGACAGAGATAAGGAAGAGAATGGGGGGCACTGCTGATGGGTGGGCTCTGATTTCCATCTAGAGTTTCAGATAATGGGATGCCAGGCATGCAAGACTGGGGAAGAAGACCTAGCTCCCATCTGCCTGTGTGGCAGGAACCAAAGAACCCAGCAGAGGGGTTCAGCACCCCCTCCAGCTGCGCTTGTCCCCAGCTGGGAGGAGACCCTCACTCACTGCTGCCCTCTCTGGTTTCTTACCCCAGTACCTGCTTCTACCCCCACCCTAGGTCTTCTGCTGTCCTGAAAGGGCCACCTCGGCCCATCTGCCCATTGACTGATCTTTGCAATGGGCCACATGTGGGAACATCTTTAATAATAATAATAATAGCAAGGATAACAACAAACAGCCCCCATTTGGTGAACACGTCCCATGTGTTGTGCCAGACGCTTTTGCAATTCAATCTTCCTGTCAGTCCTGCAAGGCAGGCAGTGTGTACCCCACTTTATAGATGAGGAAGCTGAGACTTAGAAAGGCTAGGTAAGTTGTC
>NW_007875968.1:0-573 GCF_000696425.1 Galeopterus variegatus
GGGCCATTGAAGTTGGCGTAGTGGTGGTGCAGCCTGTAGATCAAGTCCACCATGCCAGAATGAAGCCTGGGGCTACAGGGGTCCAACCTGGCACAGGTGTGGGTCTGGAGGCTCAGTGCACAGGTACAGGCTGGGAATCTGGTGCTGTGAGAGCCTGTCTGGTGTTGGATTTTACTGTGGCAGGCTCAGTATTGGGGTTCAAGGGGAAGTCCTATGCCCTCTTCCCTCTCTTTCTCCCAAGCAAATGGTATCTCTCTCTGTGCTGTGATGTCTGATGTCTGGGGAGTGGAAATGCTGGTCATGTAAAGCTGTTTCTTCTACCCTCTTCAATGCGTCTTTTCTTATTTTGATCTATATCCAGGTATTATGATCTCTAATCTGGTTTTCTTAGCTCTTGTGTAGGTATTTTTATACATAGTTAGTTGTTCAAATTGATGTTTCCATGGGAGGACGATTACTGGAGAGTCCTATTCTGCCATCTTGCCCTACTAGGTATTTTTCTACTTGCCTATCTGTTTGCTTTCCTATTTACTCTTTTCTTGCTTTTTTTTTTTTTTTTTTTTTTTTTTTTTT
>NW_007875969.1:0-573 GCF_000696425.1 Galeopterus variegatus
ATGTGGAATATCTAGAGGGAAGGATTAATTTGCTGTTAAGTGCAATTACAATCTATTTACAGGGAATTCTTTCATTCATATGGAAAGACAAAGAAAGAGCAGGAAAAAGAGTTTCATAAACTCAGGATTAAAAATGGTTTGGAGAAAAGATAAATCAACTTTGAAAAATGTTTTCAATAGCACCTTACATTGCGTAAAGGATACTATTACTTTTTCTGACTTCTTCAGGGTCATATATTAGACATCATAAAGAAATTAATGTGGTAGATCTTCCCTACAATGTTTTGGGACATTTTGATTACCTCTTAGTTTTTTGTTATTTCCTCTAGGATACTAGGTTGTAATTAGTATTGTTGCCTGTGTGACAAATGTTTAATGACACACTAATTGGATTTGGGCATTTGTTTTCTATGATTGTCCTGAAACTACTATCGTAAACATTTCCTCAAGTGCCTGTTTGGAAATGCAATGGAATATTTGCTATTTATTGTGAAAAAGGAAATGAATTATTCAAAATAGCTTTAAATGTTAAAATATTAATGAGTGGCAGTTACATTTGTTGAGACAGAAGGA
>NW_007875970.1:0-573 GCF_000696425.1 Galeopterus variegatus
CTGAGCCAGTCCGCAGACCGCACATGGTGAAACGGTGAGAGCACATCCTTGTGATGAAACATGGTGCAGCTGTTAAAGTGATGTCTCAGAAGAGTATTTCATGTCCTGGAGAAACGCTTATGCTACATTTTTAAGTGAAAAAAGGAGGTCGTAAAACAACGTGCAGGGGAAGACCGTAATGTGAACGTGGCTACCTCTGAGGAATCACGTTAGAGGAGGCTTTTACTTTCTTGTACTTGCCTATCTGTCTCCCCAATTTTCTTTTTTGAAGTAAAAATGAGAAATATTTCATAAAAATAATGGGTTGATAGTTACCGTCCTTTTGTGGTGAAAAAAGTCAGCTGCACATGTCCAGCTATACTGGGACTAAGATTCATTATTGCTTCAGAATATTATGAGAAGAGTCCATTTGAGAATAGATACTAAAGCTCTGTGCATTCTGTTTGGGAATGAGCAACGTGACCTCTCTAAGTCTCAGTTTTTCTGGGAAATCGGGAATTAAAATGATATCTGGATTCCCTTCTGATGGTGAACTGTACGATTTGATGTTTTGAGCCTATTGGTCATGACCTT
>NW_007875971.1:0-573 GCF_000696425.1 Galeopterus variegatus
AAGGTGATATTACAAGTGACCCAA
The DNA here is from genome assembly GCF_000696425.1 of Galeopterus variegatus. Taxonomy (NCBI): domain Eukaryota; kingdom Metazoa; phylum Chordata; class Mammalia; order Dermoptera; family Cynocephalidae; genus Galeopterus; species Galeopterus variegatus. The sequence continues at coordinate 25 of NW_007875971.1, forward strand.
CCGAAATACAAGGAATCATCCGAGACTACTATAAACAACTATATGCAAACAAGTTTGAAAATCTGGAGTAAATGGATAAATTTCTGGACACACACAAGCTCCCAAAACTGAGCCATGAAGATGTAGAAAATCTCAACAGATCAATAACAATAAAGGAGATTGAAGCTGTTATCAGAAAGCTCCCAACAAAGAAAAGCCCAGGACCAGATGGATTCACAGCAGAATTTTACCAAACATTCAAGGAGGAATTGACATCAATTCTTTACAAACTATTCCAAAAGATTGAAACAGACCCAAATCTCCTGAACTCTTTCTATGAAGCAAACATCATCCTGATACCAAAACCAGGTAAAGATATAACCAAAAAAGAAAACTAAAGGCTGATATCCTTGATGAATATAGATGCAAAAATCCTCAATAAAATAACAGCAAACAGAATACAGCAACACATACGTAAATTTATTCACCACGATCAAGTGGGATTAATGCCAGGGATGCAAGGTTGGTTCAACATACACAAATCAATAAATGTGATACACCATATTAATA
>NW_007875972.1:0-573 GCF_000696425.1 Galeopterus variegatus
TTGTGCTAAAAAGTTGTCTTTGCATATTTGTAACAGGTATGCATTGCATTAGGGTACTTGATGGCATATTACTTCATTTTTCTTTCAGTGGCTATATTTTTAACATGTAGAAACTGTTTGATTCATTTTCAAAACAGAAGTCCTCACTCAAGTATTACACTCCTAACCCAAAGTCACATATTTAGTTATTCCCATGGACTGTGGAACTTCAAATCAGCGCTGCAGATCTTCTCTTTGTTTTTGTCACCTGGAGATTTCTTTTCCTTGCTTTTGAGTTTGGCTTTAATAAACCATTTTTAGACTAAAGATTTTAACTTGCGTTTATCTGTGTTTGGAGTTGGGGTGGAAAGAAGTGGTTTTCATGAATTAACTTATTTTGTTATTTTGATTAGAATCTTCTTTACTTTTCTAAATCAAATAAATATAACAATTAGGACTCAATTCACCAAGATGGGTGACAAATTGTGACAGACTCTCTTGGTGTCCTACACATATCCCCTGGGCCCACCCTGGAAGGTTCCCATAGACAGTTCAAGCTTCCTGTGTTTCTCTATCTGACAGCGTTCTCTAGCC
>NW_007875973.1:0-573 GCF_000696425.1 Galeopterus variegatus
CCAAGAATACTTTACCCAGCAAGGCTATCCTTCCAAAATGAAGGACAAATACTATATTTCTTAGACAAACAAAAACTGTGGTAGTTCACTCCCACGCAACCAGCCATACAAGAAATTCTCAAGTAACTACCAGGTTTGATACCACAAAAACAACCAATACTGCCATGAAAATGCAAGAAAGAACAATATCTACCAGCAAAATAAAAATGCTAACAAAAGAGAAAAAAAAGTTTATCTATCACCCCAAGAAACCAACAAATACAGAAGATAAACAGAAAATTAGAAAGAAAGGAACAAAAGATACTTAAGACATCTAAACAAAAATCTGTAAAATGCTAGGTGTAAGTCAACACCTTTCACTAAGAACTCTAAATGTAAACGGATTATATTCCCTATTCAAAAGACACAGATTGACTGACTGGATTAAAAAGATGGACCCAACAATATGCTATCTTCAGGAGACTCAGTTGACCTGTAAAGACATACATCAACTAAGAGTGAAAGTTTGGATGAAGATATATCATGCAAATAGAAATGAAAAATGAGCTGGAGTAGCTATTCTTATATCAGATA
>NW_007875974.1:0-573 GCF_000696425.1 Galeopterus variegatus
TAACACAATTAAGGTTCACACTCAGGTCTGAATGACACCAAGTCTATGCTCCTCATATAAAACAATTTCAGGCAGAATACTTGACCTCAAGGAGCTCATAGTCTGGAAAGAAGAGGTAAAGGTTAGGAGGAGAGAGGAAGGCAAGTAACCAAATAATTGCAATGTAACCTATTTAACATTTGAGCCCTTGCTAATTACCAAGTACTGTTTGAATGCCTTCATAAACATTGATTCTTTTAAGTCATCCAACAATCTTTGGAAAAGATTTTTATCCCCATTCTACAGACAATGAAAAAAGACACAGAGAAGTTAAGTAAGTTTCCCGAGATCACCCCATCAGTAAGTGTGGAATTTGCATTGAGGGACTCTGATGCAGTAGTGTGTGCTCTTGTCACCATGTCATACCCTGCCTCCGTGTGATCATGTTCCAGGAACTATATTAGCCTCTTTAGGTTCCAAAACAAATAAGATATGACCTCCATTCTTGATAAGCTCAAACCCAAGTGGAGAAGACAAATGTAAAAACATTATTATCAGAACAGATGCTCTGGGAAGCTATACTCTATTTTTTTT
>NW_007875975.1:0-573 GCF_000696425.1 Galeopterus variegatus
GCAGAGAAGCTGTGGAGCACTCCAGCATATCTCCAGGAAAGCAGGTTCATGCCCAAGGCCCCAGCAACTCCTCCCAGGGTTGCCAACTCCAGCTGAGGAGTTGCAGAAAGCCCAGCACCTCTCCTGAGGGTTCAGGGAACCACCTAAAGCCCTAGTGACCAAACCCAGAGTTTCCCATATCAGTTGAGGAGCTTCTGAGTGCCTCATAGTCTCCTTCAAAGTACAAGGTTCTGGCTTCAGACCCAGAGATCCTACCCAGGTTCACCCACTTAAGCTGAGGAACTGTAGAGGACTCCAGCACCTCTACTGGGGGCACAGGATCCTGGCCACCACACCAACAAGCCAACACAGGGGTGCCCATTATAGTTGACGAGCTGCAGAGAACCCTGATGCTCCTCCCAAAAGCTTGAAACATTACCCATGACCCCAGTGACACAGCCCAGTGTCACATATTCCAGCTGAGGAGTTGAAGAATGCCCTAGTGCCTCTCCTGGGAGTCTGAGGTCCCACACATTAGACCAGCAACCATGCTCATTTTAACAGAGGAACAGCCAATTGCCACAGCACTCTCCT
>NW_007875976.1:0-573 GCF_000696425.1 Galeopterus variegatus
TCTATTACCTCATCCTTTCCCCACCACCCCCTCAGACTTTAAACTGAGCCTGGGACAGCAAATGTATATTAAAACCCAAATCCCAAAGCCCCTCTCACCATGCTGGGAAGGGCCTTATACTGTATTTCTCGCCACCCCCACTGCAGTAAAGGTACTAGGAAAGGCCCTTGGTATCACTTATCCTTGGCAAAACTAGCACCTGAGACTTTACCCAAAGAATCTGTTAATGCCAAGCCAGAGGGCCCCCTGCTTAACCCCCAACCCAACATCTCCTCACACTTCGTCCATGTTAGGACCCACAAAACTGAAAATCTCCAGGACCTCTGCTCTTCCAGCAATCCCAGAAGAAGGATGCTCTTTCCCCCAGTGATTATCCTCTCACTCTTGCAGGCCCGCCTCACGTCCCTCACACAAGAGCTACTATTATACTATTTGTTCTAGTACTTGCTACAGGGCTGGCAGCAGCTGCCCCAGAGCAGTGAAACATTATAGGAAGGTTTCTCCTGGCACATCTTTACCTCCTATCAGTAGGATGCTTCTTAGCAATGTCATTGTGACAATGTCCCCTTTAAA
>NW_007875977.1:0-573 GCF_000696425.1 Galeopterus variegatus
CCAGAATTTCATTTGTTTTTGAATTCTAGTTTTAATCCATTATGGTCTGAGAAAATACATGAGATAGTTCTAATTTTTTTGAATTTGTTGAGACTTGATTTGTGTCCTAATATGTGATCTATCCTGGAGAATGATCCATGTGCTGATGAGAAGAATGAATATTCTGAGGTTGTTGGATGGAATGTTCTGTAGATATCTGCCATGTCCAATTGGTCTAAAGTATTGTTTAGATCTTGTGTTTTTCTGCTGATTCTTTGCCTCGATGATCTGTCCAGTATTGACAGTGGTGTGTTCAGGTCCCCTGATATTATGGTATTAGTGTCTATTTCCTTCTTTAGGTCTAATAGAGTTTGTTTTATAAATCTGACTGCTCCAACATTGTGTGCATACATACTTATGATTGTTATGTCTTCTTGATGCATCAGTCCTTTTATCATTATGTAGTGTCCCTCATTATCTCTTTTTATGGTGTTTAGTTTAAAGTTTACTTTGTCAGATATAAGAATAGCTAGTCCAGCTCATTTTTCTTTTCTGTTTGCATGGTAAATCTTTTTCCATCCTTTCACTCTTAGT
>NW_007875978.1:0-573 GCF_000696425.1 Galeopterus variegatus
CAAACAACCCTAAAGTCTCAGTGTCTTACACAGAAATGACCTATTTTTCACTTATGCTACACTTCCTGGCTTGCAGATGGCCATTTTCTTACTGTGTTCTCACACAGCAAAGACAGCAAGCAAGCTCTTGTATCTCTTCTTATAAGAACACTAATCCCATTCAGGAGGGCTCCACCATAATGACTTAACTACCTTTCGAAGACCCTACCTTCTAATACCATCACATTGGGGGTTAGGATTTAACATATCAATTTCGGGGAGACACAAACATTCAATCCATAAAAGAGGGAAAGGAAAACAAAATATCACTGTAACTCTGACAACTGCCAAATACCCACAAAGTGTTGTTCAAGAAACGATTAGTGTTTCAATTCATTAATTTTACATTTGTTGAGTACTTACTAGGTACCTGACACTGCAATAGAGCTGGGGATGAATGATGAGCAAAATTGAACTCTTTCCCTGTTCTCAGGGAGTTTATAGCCTGGTAGGAGTGGCAGATATTCATCAAATAATGTAATGCAAAATTGCAACTTTGATAATTACTACAAACAAGAGATACAAGGTACCAGA
>NW_007875979.1:0-573 GCF_000696425.1 Galeopterus variegatus
ACCAAAGAGCATGCCAAAAACATCACCTCCATGTGGGTGGCCCACCACAGCCACCACAATATCCACAGCTGCCGCAAAAGTGGCTAGATGCCACAACCACCATGCAGATGGTCTGCTAGCCACTGGAGCACATTGACACAAGGAGAGTTACCAGGAGAGATAAAAAGAGGCTGTCTCTCTCCACAAAGCCCGTTTCAGAGTGACAGAAGAAGCATCTACTCTACAATAATATTGCGGGACATGATCACACCTCTCAGCATTGCACAGATCATCTAGGCAACAAATCAACAGAGTAACCATTATTCTTTCAGAAGGAGAGAAGAAATCTAGGGTTATTAGAGGGGGTAGGATGGAGGGAGAGGGTGATGGGTGAGATTAGACAAGGGACATAAAGAATAATTATGATTTGTAACAATATATATGCTAGTAATATTGATTTGATCAACATCTCAGTGTTGAACCCCAAAAATATGTATAATCAATTTTTATTCAATAAATATTAAAATAAAAATAATAAATAAATAAATATTTTTAAAAGATGATACATCCAGTAATTGATCTATTAGTATATTT
>NW_007875980.1:0-573 GCF_000696425.1 Galeopterus variegatus
ATATTCACAAAAATGGTCCTGAGAATTTTTAATTTTCCTCTGAGTTACTTTATCAAGTAACATATTTGCCATGGGGTGCTTCTTTACTTGTTGACTTTAGTTTACAGTGAGGTTAAGATAATCAGGGCACTACATAATGCTGCATCCCATTCTGTCACTTCACCCAAAGCATACTTGCTGTATAGCCTAAGGGATAGCACACTAAATAATTTCTTTGATGTGCCACTATAATTATGCACACTCCAATAGATAGACACACACACACACACACACACACACACACAAACACACACACACAGAGCAAGCATTTTCCTTATTGCTGTACATAGTAGAGTACCTTCTCTTTCTGGTGGGCATAAGAATACATAAAGATAAGGGTAATAAGCATTACAGTAGCTCAGGCTTGGAAGAAAACACCTATTTTATATATATGTTTATTCATTAACAAATGGAGAGCTGTTGTCCTTCCGGCATTCAGAAGCATATGTTACTCTCATTCTGAATTACACCATGTTATCAAGAATAAAAACCTAGTTTCAAGCAGTTCTTTAATTGAAGAGAGAAGTAATTATT
>NW_007875981.1:0-573 GCF_000696425.1 Galeopterus variegatus
CAGGGTTTCAGGGGGTGAAGGGAGGGCAGGAGGGATGAATAGGTGTAACACAGGATTTTTAGGGAAGCAAAACTATTCTGTATGACACTGTAATAATAAGTACATGAAATTATGCATTTGGTAAAACCCATAGAACTGTACAATACAGAGAGGGAACCCTAATGTAAAATTGTATTAATAATAATAGATTGATACTGGTTCATAATTGTGACAAATGTGCCAAACTATTGTAACATGCTCATAATAAGATATCTGTACTTTCTGCTTAATTTCTCTGTAAACTTAAAACTAATATAAAAATAAAGTCTATTATTTATATTTAAAAAAACCAGACCCTTCAATTTAATTAATGAAACATTTATTTACCAACTAATCATGTTCATTATTTAATGTTTTCTCAAGTCACCCATAAATGCCCTGCCAGGTGGGCAATAAGGACCCAACTCATAGTCCAAACTATATTTTCAAGGCCTGGCATTGTGAAGAAGTTCTGAATCTTAGTCTAAAGTTGAGGCAAATATTTTTAGAGAGAATCAGCCTATTTCCGATGACAGAGCCCATACTGCCGCTTTG
>NW_007875982.1:0-573 GCF_000696425.1 Galeopterus variegatus
GTTTTCTGTTACTATTTCCTTGAGTAGGGTTTCAATACCTTTTCCTTTCTCCTGCCCTTCAAGAATACCCACAATTTGGATGTTAGAGTGCTTGAAATTGTCTGCTATCTCACTTAGGTTTTCCTCATTATTTTCAATTTTTTTCCTTTTTTTTTTTTGTATGCCTGAGTTATTTCAAAAAGACCATCTTCAAGCTCTGAAATTATTTCTTCTGCTTGCTCTACCCTGATGCTCAAGCTCTCAGTTGTGTTTTTTATTTTGTTGAGTAAGTCTTTCATTTCTAGAAGTTCTGCTACACTCTTTTTTATGGTATTAATCTTTTTGTAGATTTCCTCCTTCATATTCTGGATATTTTTTCTTCTTTCATTGTGTTCTCTAATTGAGCCTTCTTTTACTTCTTCAAGTTTTCTTAAGATTATTACTTGAAATTCTTTTTCAGACATTTCAAGGGTTCCCTGTTCTATGAAGTCTGACTTTGGGGCATTACTGTATCATTTCAGTGGTGTCATTTCTTCTTTACTGTTTTTACTTCTAGTGTTTTTTTCACTGATGCTTGGTCATTTAGTAGGGGGT
>NW_007875983.1:0-573 GCF_000696425.1 Galeopterus variegatus
ATTTCTTAAGTACAATTATTCTGTTTTATTGATTGAAGGAGATCCGTACATTTTATTTTTTTATTTTATTTTATTTTTAAAAGATGATTGGTAAGGGGATCTTAACCCTTGACTTGGTGTTGTCAGCACCACGCTCTCCCAAGTGAGCTAACCGGCCATCCCTATATAGGGATCTGAACCCATGGCCTTGGTGTTATCAGCACCTCGCTCTCCCAAGTGAGCCACAGGCTGGCCCCAGATCCGTACATTTTATATGGAGACACATAGTGGAGGAGTTAACATTTTGATAGGAAAATTAAGGAAACTGACTTGCATTTTTACCCTGAGTATAAATTTTAAAGTAGAGTGTTTAGAATATAGCCTTTTAAATTTTTAAAAATGTTGGTTAGGTTCTGAGTTAACTGTGCCAAAAGCCCATTCCTGTGTGATCTATTTTTTCACAGAAGTGATTTGAAAAATCAAATCATTTAGAGTCCATGACCTGTTTTGAGATGATTGACCCATACAGTGTTTCTATGTGATCAAAGCCTTCGGCAGCCAACCTCTGATGCTTTAAGCCAGCTGGTTCTGTCC
>NW_007875984.1:0-573 GCF_000696425.1 Galeopterus variegatus
AAAATATAGAAGAAAGCTTAAGAAAACATGATGTTTTAGCCTCTAAACATATACATATATTGAAAATAAAACTGGAAAATTGGCAAATTCAAGGAGAATTCCACAGTGGGAATAAAAGAGGTACAGAACTATAGCTTTAGTGTTATTGAACATTTTGGCAAAATATCTAGCAGAGACAGGTAGTTGTTACCTAATACCCACTCTTCCCTTCTTCCATAGTTATGAAATACCCCATTTTTTGATAGACACATGGTTGCCCAAAGTAAAATTTCCCTATCTTTTTTACTGCTAGATGTGGCTATGTGATTAACATCTGGCCAACTGGATATAAGCAAAAATGGTATATGGAATGTTGGCAAGTTCTGTTTTTTGGTTTTTTCCTATAATTCTTTTTCCCATTTCTCTTTACTGATGCCTGGAATACAGAAGTAATAGCAAAGCTCCAGCAGCCATACCAGTGTGGTAAAGGGAAAAGAAAAAATTATATAAATCCTGGACTGATTTCCTCTATTCTTCTTGAACATGAGAGAAACAAACTTCTATCTTGTTCAAGCCACTGTTATTTGTAATTCG
>NW_007875985.1:0-573 GCF_000696425.1 Galeopterus variegatus
ATTTCACTCAACATAAGTTTCTCCAGGCTTATCCATGTTGTTGCAAATGGGAGAATTTCATCCTTTTTTATGGCTGAGTAGTATTCCATGGTGTATATATACCACATTTATCCAGTCATCCATGGATGGACATTCAGGTTGGTTCCTTGTCTTGGCTATTGGAAACAGAGCTGCAATAACATGAGAATGCAGGTATCCCTTTGACATGATGATTTCCATTCTTCTGGGTATACACCCAGAAGTGGGATTGCTGGATTGTATGGAAGATCTATCTGTGTTGTTTGAGAAACCTCCATACCATTTTCCATAGTGTTTGTGCTAATTTACAGTCAAACCAACAGTGTAGGAGTGTTCCCTTCTCTCTACACCCTTGCCAGCACTTGTTATTCACCATCTTTTTGATTATAGCCAGTCTAACTAGAGTGAGGTGTTATGTCAATGTAGTTTTAATTTGTATTTCCCTGATGACTCATGATGTCAAGCATTTTTTCATGTACCTGTTGGCCATTTGTATTTGAAAAATGTCTATTCAGCTCCTTTGTCCATTTTTTAATTGGGCTATTTATTTTTTTT
>NW_007875986.1:0-573 GCF_000696425.1 Galeopterus variegatus
CTAATTCCCAGGGAGGTAGGCATGAGCTGCACAGCATTTCTTTTTCTGTCTTTAGCCTCTCCCAGATTCTATCTCGATCCTCATCTCCATTGGCATCTCCTCAAGCCCTCCTAAGTCCCCTCCTCCTGATTCTGCATGCACCACTGTGATTCGAAGTATATTTTTCCCCGTATTTATAATTATTTTTTTTATTATTATTATTTTTTCCTTTTTGTCTTTTTTACTGACTGGCAACGGGATCGCAACCCTCGGTGTTGCGCCCGCACCGCGCTCAGCCAGTGAGCGGGAACCGGTCTCCACATGGGATCCGAACCCTCAGCAGGAGCGCCGCCGCGCTCTCAAGTGGCGCACTCTCCAGTGCGCCACCGGGCCGGCCCTATAATTATTTTTAACTGCTTTACTGAGGTGTAATTTACGTAGCATCCAAGCGTTTTTAATAAATGTACAGGCTGGTATGACCACCAGCACAGTCCAATCGTAGAACACTCCTGTCATCTCCCAAATCCCTTGCACCCATTTGCAATCTTTCCCCTTTCCAAGTGCCAGCCCCAGGAAGTTTATAATCATTTTTAC
>NW_007875987.1:0-572 GCF_000696425.1 Galeopterus variegatus
GAAATTGATAATACATCTCCCAAGATTTAAAAGTGTTTATACTCATTAATGTAATAATTCTGCCTGAAGAAATATATCTTAAGAATATTATCAATAATTGATGAGCACAAAAATTTATGCTAAAATACATACAGCATTATATTACGTATAATAGTGAAACACTAAAAAGCAATGTATAATAATCTGAGGTAGTTTATTTACTTTACAGTTTATACAGTGGGATATAATGATTCAACAGAAATATTCCTTTAGATAGAAAAATAGATTATTTAAGTATTTTTATAAAAAGAACAAAAGCTCCTGTCTCAGCCCATCTAGGCTGCTATACCAAAATATCATAGCTGGGTGGCTTATAAACAGCAGGAATTTATTTTTCACAATTCTGGAGGTTGGCAAGTCCAAGATCAAAGTGCCAGCTTACTCAGCATCTGCTGTGGGCCTCTTCCTCATGACTGCCTTCCTACTCTAACCCACATGGCAGAAGGGATGAAGATGCTTCTTCAGTCCTAGTTTATAAGAACATGAACCCCATTCATAAGCTACAACTTCATGACCTATTCATTTCCCAAAGG
>NW_007875988.1:0-572 GCF_000696425.1 Galeopterus variegatus
CCAGACACGTGGGCATCTCTTCCTGTCGGGGAGACTCCAGCTTCCACAGAGGGAAGGACGACGGGGCCTTGTGTGCTGGGCCCACTGCAGACAAGCCTCCCAAGATCAAGGTTTAGACAGAGACAACCACAAAGCGAGAGCTGAGCCTGAGGAGGTGAGGACCTGGCAGCCCCTCCCCATCTTCCAAAAGCTGCCCGAGTCCAGATGGCAGGGGCTGGCCCTGATTCCCTCCCTCTGCCACCTCGTCCCCAACACCCTCGTCTTCTCCTTGTGGCCCTTTTCCTGGGGAGGACACCTGGCCCCCCACCCCAGGAGAGGGAAGCTTAGAAGGCAGAACAGTCACAAACTGTGGTAGGACCCTGCCACATGCCAGGCACTGTGTGAGGCCCTGGGAACAACACACACAAGGACCAGTCCCCGAGGAGCAGATTCCAGTGGCCGTTTCCTTCATATCTCCTACCCCTCAGTGAGGAGGGAACAACGGGCTGTGTTTTCCAATGAAGCCACTGAGGCTCAGAGAAGCTACGTCACTGGCTCAGAAAGGAAATGGCAATGCTGGGACTGGAACAGGC
>NW_007875989.1:0-572 GCF_000696425.1 Galeopterus variegatus
AGAAAGCTAGAGAGAGTTACAATATTGGAATGAACAGAGTTTATTCACAAATTAAACTTAAGCTTGTAACATGGGAGAAAAATATGCCAGGTTTGGAATGGCAATTGACACTGAAATGTTTTTAGAAGAAAATAAAAAAAACTGGAACTCATTCAGAAGAAAGTGGCCATGAAAGAGCAAAGTTATGGAGCACAATGGAGGGCACTGTAGAGAAAAAAATAATTAATCTTTAGAGAAAAAAAATAATTGGGAGAAACAATGCCTGTCTTCAAATAATGATTAGAAGGACTGTTGCAGGGGACTTTTTATAGATGAACTGAAGAGACACATTTGAGGCCCAAATACAGCCATCTTATTTATACATTAATTAATTCAACAAGCACATATTGAAAACCTACTATGTAAAACTCAGTATGCTGACTGCTAGGATGCAAATATGAATAATACAAAAGTAGACATAGTTTGAAAAAATGAGACCGGTAAAGTATGAAATTCTTCATTGTAGAAGTTGTTCTAGAATGGACTGGGTGGTGACTTGGTAAGTGTAGGGTTGTAGAATTTCAAGGATCATA
>NW_007875990.1:0-572 GCF_000696425.1 Galeopterus variegatus
TAAGGCAGTCCTAAGAGAATATCCACAAATAATTTTTCAGGGACTATGACCAATTTGGTATAGTTACTAATTATATATGGGACTACAAACCATGAGCAAGAATTTACATAAAAAGCAAACCTACCACGGTCTCATTTATCAGAATCATTGGTCTCATAAAGTAATTACATTTACTATTTTCAGAAAGAAAATCTAAGCTAGAAAAAGAAAACCCAAAAGACCAAGGAGATTGAAAAAAGAGTTAAATTAGCATCTAGGAATGAGAAATGTTATAATTGAAATTAAAAATCCAACTTAAATTAATAACAAATTAGAGATGAAGAGAGAATTAGTGAACTGGAAGAGAGGTTAGAGAACATTGTTTAGAAATCACAGAGGAAGAAAGAGATGGAAAATATGAAAGAGAAACTAGTTGGGAAGGTTTAACATAACATAAAATTAGATTTCCAGAGGGAGAGGAAAGGAAGAATGGAGCAGAAGTTCCTCTTCCCCCCTCCCTCTTTGAGTCATATCATTAGCATACAAAAGGCATTCTTATCTCTCAGGAAATTCCAAAGATTTTAGGAGCTCTG
>NW_007875991.1:0-572 GCF_000696425.1 Galeopterus variegatus
GGAGCGCCGCCGCGCTCCCAAGCGGCGCACTCTCCAGTGCGCCACCGGGCCGGCCCTGTAAGTCGATTTTTAAGCCTTCGTAAGTGCTGGTAAAACATTTCCTCAAATGTAGTTTACGTTGTATTTCTATTTTTTTCCTATTTTATTTTAATTAAAAAAAAATCAATTGATAAGGAACAAAGTTAATACACAAAGATTAACATCCTTAATGCATAAGGAACTCTTAAAAATGAATTAGAAAAATCTTAACAGAAATTTGGTGAAGGACATGAGCAAACAAGTCACACACCCAAAAGAAACACATGTGACCAATAAATACATTCCAAGATGTTCATAGAAATGGAAATTAAAACAGAAAAATGACATTTTTCATTTCTCAAACCAAAAAAATATGATACTGTATAATACTGCTGAGAGAGAAACAATGTCAGAACCTTCTAGTATGAGTATAAATTGGTAGAACTTTTTTGAAGAACTGATTGGATTCATAAATAGAAGTCTTTAAAATGTTCATACACTTTCAACCAGTTATCCTACTTCTTGAAACTGTAAGCAAATAATCAAAGAAAAAA
>NW_007875992.1:0-572 GCF_000696425.1 Galeopterus variegatus
AAAGATGCGATAAGACTGAAAAGAATCTGTAGCCAGAAAGGTAAGCCAGCACAGAAGCACTTCCGTCCGGAGAGCATTTGCCAATCTGGGAAAATAGGAATTTTCATTATGATAAGTTTGTGATGGAGGGGGGCACCAATCATAGTTCCGAGTTTACAAAAGATGTTTTAGCCCAAAAATAAGCTGGCACTCAAAAGAGGACACTCTTAGAGTAAGAGTGAAACAAAAGTAAGCAAGCTTTCCTAAAAAATTTACATGCAGCTTCCTATTACCTCAAGCCTTACACTTGGTTTAAGTGTTCAAGGCTGGTAAGAACCCCAAGCCCTTGGCAGAAGCAAACATAAACCCACTGTGGAGGAAGATACCTTTGTGCTAGACCACAAATTATTCCTAAAAATAGTTTTCAAATACAATGACTAGCACTCAGTCAAAGATAACCAGGCAAACAGGGAGGCAAGACCCCATGCGCAGGAATCAACAAAAGCAAGAGGCATCAGAAAGAAGCTTCGGATATTGTAATTATCAGACAATAATTATCAGAGTAATGTTCATATATTAAAAATCAGAAAATG
>NW_007875993.1:0-572 GCF_000696425.1 Galeopterus variegatus
GCCCTGCTTTCTATGTTTCTTTCACCTGAAACACTTTGCTTATCCCTTATCTCCCTCTTTCATTTGGCTGATTTCTTCTTCTTTCTCCAAAGACTCCTTCCGTGATCCACCAAAATGAAATAGATGTGCTTACCATGCACTCCCTCAGCTTTCCACACAAGCTTCGTGGCAGTACTTACTGCTAGTGTTGTAATTGTTTATTTAGGCATTTCTAGACCCTAAGCTCATTGCTGATAAGGTCCTATTTTTTCACTTCAATGTCTTGCACTTCTTTTTTGCATGTAGTAGGTACTAAGTAAACACTTGTGAATGACAGACGTTCTGTGAATAAAGCTGGGCAGTTAGAGCACGAACCAATTAATTTTTACTCTAGACACATTGCTCTTTCCAAATTCATCTTTCCTTCCCCAAATTAATGCTTATATTTATTTAAAAAGTCCTTGAAGTATATACATTATGAAAACAGTCCTTAATGACTGGAATTGAAATGCTCCATATTAAAATATTGTCTTATCTTTTACAATTAAATAAATCAGGATATTCTCTTGTGGAGCTCAGATTGATTTTCAGTG
>NW_007875994.1:0-572 GCF_000696425.1 Galeopterus variegatus
TGTGCAACCAATCGTCATTTCTACATGATTACAGTTGGCGCTCACCTCCTTCCCTACTTTCCACTAGCTCTTTAACAATCTGTTTCTGAGAGGCAAGGCAGATAATCTGGGATCTGTTTGTTTCTTAATAAAAACACCACAGGATCTGAAGCCTAACCCCAGACATCAGGTTTCCTCCAACATGTTGGGCATTTATGGGTGTGGGGACTGAGGGCGACTGGCCTGTTACTAAAGGAGGTTGGCTGCAGAGCTGACCAAGTCCTCCAACCTTCTTACATCTCACCCCAGTGTCCCATCACCCGAGGCACTGAGATGCTTTCTCATCTGCAGCTTCTGCCTCCCCACACTCCAGCTCCAGAGAGCTGGCACATCGGCCAGCTCCAGAGGCAACCCTTATGGGGATTCTGTGCATTCTTCCTTCAAATGCTTATGCCAGCAACTAGATTTTGATGTCTTCATTTCTATCATCTTTATTTAATTCAGGCCTTTATCACCTGTTATGGGTTCAATGTGTCCTCCATAAAGGTATATTGAAGTCCTAACTCCACATATCTCAGAATGTGACCTTAGTT
>NW_007875995.1:0-572 GCF_000696425.1 Galeopterus variegatus
CGAATAACTGTGGTGCTAAAATGGGAGGGAGACTTATTTTTCACTACATACATTTTTGTATCTGTTCAATTTCGTAATTTCTAAATTATATTTTTTTTAAAAAACCATATATCCTTAGTTGATGAAACTGTAGTCTCGTAAGATTTTAATAATACTGGTAAAACAGAAACAGACCTGCTTCAGTTTGACATCCCTAATCAGTCCATTGCAAGAGTTGCCATTAAGGTTTTCAGTGACCTCTCTGAGGCCAAATCAAATGGTCTTGTCTCTGGGAGAAAGCACGAGAAACTGATACCGTAGCTGCCACGTTCCAGCCTCTCCTCCTCTATTCCCTCTTGCTGTGAATGGGAACCAGCAACAATGAAGTCACCCAATCCAGAGGCCGGAGTCATTCTTGAACTTGGTTACGAACATAATACCATGAACACAACCTTTGTAAGATGCAAATTTGATCACGTCACTTCCCTACTTAAAATCTCTTAATGACTCCATAGCCCTTCAAGTTAAAGCGCTATCTCTCTGACTCACAGAAGCCCTCCCTGATGCGGGGGGAGGGCTGTCTCGGCCTCCCA
>NW_007875996.1:0-572 GCF_000696425.1 Galeopterus variegatus
TATGTATGTAGCTTCAAGAATCAGGGAAGATCTTCCCTGACTCCTGAGAAAACTGTGCCATGAAACCAGAGGATGGAAAGGACACACTACAAGTACTTCACAAGTGCTTTGTAAATAAATGGAGAAAGGGCAGCACAGTACAATAGAGCTATGGACCATGGGTCTCTCTTGCCTCAAAGAGAAATAGCTTAATAAGCTGTCATATTTAAGTAAGGGAGGGGAGCAAGGGAGGCTAGAAGTATATTGGAGTTATCACTGTGAATCTTAAATTCATGTTCTTCAGAAAAATAAAGTCTTGCTCTGTCATTAAAGTGATTTAAGTACCTCTCTTTTGTTATCATACTAATATTTCCTCCATGGTCACGGTGAGCAATAAAACGCACACCTCTAATGCCAGAGTTTGGTCTCTAATATTATTCTCCGTGAAATGGAACCAGGGATATTAAAGAGTTGTCCAATATCGTGTCTCATGACAGAAAAAGTAAGATGGGCCTGCGCCTCTTTGTTGTTGCAAGGAAGCAGGGGCACCCTCAGAGACCACAGTATTGGTAAAAAGGTTAACGCACTTCCGC
>NW_007875997.1:0-572 GCF_000696425.1 Galeopterus variegatus
AGTCTGCAACTCTCTCATTTTAAAACTGAGGATACTGAAGGCCATAGAGGTTAACTAGCTTATCCAAGCCCCTTGGCTAATTAGTAGCTTTGGGGAAATTAGAACTTGGGTCTCTTGACTGGAAAATCGTTCTTTTTCAACGTCACTGCATCATATCTTCTAATTAACAGTCTCTATTAAAATATTAGAAATTATTATAAATTAAACAAATATTTTGTTGCAACAGTTTACAACTTGGGTATTGCTGTGAATCTCTCTAGCATGTTATCTAATTAGTTCTTGTAAGATTCAGGTTGCTTCTGTGCTATCACATGGTCAGCCTGTCTCAAAAGGAAGATAAAACCTAACTATCTCCAAATCTAATTCCAAGTGCAACTTTCTAAGCAGGGAAAGAGATCTCATTAACAGATGCATACACATACCACACAGAGACACATCAATCCATATCTTAACGGGATGTACCTTAGTTAAGAATATGTTTGAAATAAATCTTTGGAAACTTCATGATTTTTTCTGCAAAATTATGGCTATGAAATTATATGTAGTTCATACCTAATTAAAACTTTGTGGCC
>NW_007875998.1:0-572 GCF_000696425.1 Galeopterus variegatus
CTCCCAGTTGTCCATTCAGTGGAAGTTACATGTGCCATATCATCCCCAGGTGGCAGGAATTATTGAACAGTACAATGGCCTTTTAAAAAAGGGACTAAGGCTATCTACCCAACCACCATCCCTGAAGGGGTGGGCACGGCAATTATGGCCGACAGTCAGAATTCTAAATGGGAGACTCCACACGGGTGGGCCCTCTCCAGTGGAAGCTCTGTTGCATAGGGCCGCAGCACCTACACAGCTACAAATCACTACTAAGATAAACTTTGGAAGCCAGGATATGGTAAGAATGGAAATATTCTGTTACTGGCCCCCACCTGTTTGCAGCAGGGATGGACAGTACAATGGGAATGGCCTTGGAGAATAAAGGTCCTCCATGTATGCTAGGTAGGTTTAATAGGGCCTTGGGGAAAAGGATTAGAGGAAGGCTTGCAAGTTTCACCTTAGGTGACAAATACCTGGCCTCCTTGACTAAAGGTGACATGGCCTGGAACAGATGAGTACTCTATTCCAAAGGGCACATTTGTATTATAATTATGGCCAATTATGAGTTCCCTTATACTGTTACATGTAGA
>NW_007875999.1:0-572 GCF_000696425.1 Galeopterus variegatus
ATGAATATTAAAAGGATGATAAAGGAATATAATGAAGAACTCTATGCCCACAAATTGGATAACCTAGATGAAATGGACCAATTCCTTGAAAGACACATCTAGCAAAATCACACTACTAGTTTAATGTTATTAAACTATTAGTTTAATGATAGTTAATAGACCATCTGAATAGGCCTTTCGCTATTAAGGAAAGTGAATCAATAAGTAATAGCCTTCCAAAACAGAAAGCATGAGGCCCACTGGTGAGTTCTACTAAACACTTAAGGAAAAAATTATGCCTATTCTCTACAATCCATTTCAGAAAATAGAAGCAGAGGGAATGCTTGCTAACTCCTTCTATGAGGCCAGCATTGCCTAATACTAAAACCAGCCAAAGACACTACAAGAAAGGAAAGCTGTAGATGAATATCTCTCATAAATACAGGTCCAAAAATCACCAACAAAATATTGGCAGCAGAACAACCGACCACCAGAGTGAAGCTGCCAACCACAAGTGCGGAACAACCAACCACACAGTGGAGCAACCAGCCACAAGCACACATGGAAGAAGGAGAGGGTGACCCCCTGTCAAT
>NW_007876000.1:0-572 GCF_000696425.1 Galeopterus variegatus
AAAATGGATTGCAGGTGTAAATGTAAAATACAGAACTGTAAAACTCCTAGGAGAAAATATAGTGGAAAATCTGCATTACTTCTGGCTTGGGATGAGTTGATACAGCACGAAAAGCATGATCCATGAAAAAAAAAATTGTTAAATTAGGATTTATTAAAATTAAACACTTCTACTTTGCCAAGGGAAGTGTTAAGAGAATGAAAAGATAAGCCACAGACTGGGAGAAAATATTTGGAAAATGCATATCTGATAAAGGACTTATACACAAAATATACAAAGAACGTTTAAAACTCAACCGTAAAAAAATCTGATAAAGGACTTATACACAAAATATACAAAGAACTTTTAAAACTCAACCGTAAAAAAACAAATACTGTCCCCCCCTCCTGAAAAAAGAAAGAAATGGGCAAAAGATTTAAACAAGTACATTACAAAAGAAGATGTACAGATGGCAAACACATTAAAACATATTCAACATCATATATTAGGGTAATGCAAATTAAACAACAACATACCACTACAAACCTATTAGAATGGCCCAAATACAAAAAATTGACAATGAGGTCATAGTT
>NW_007876001.1:0-572 GCF_000696425.1 Galeopterus variegatus
CCAGAAAATTACAATACTGATTTCAAAAATAAAATTAACTTGGTTTTGCTGCCTTAGTTACAAAAGGAATACATGTGCATTGGGCAATGTTTTGGAAAATAAATGACAAAGACAATTAAAATCATCATTAATCACATTAGAAAGAAATAACCAGCATTAACATTTTGATGCGTACACCTTACCAGTTATTTCTATTCATATGTACACATACACATTTTTTAAATAGTGTACAGTGTACTGTATATATTGATTTCTTAAAATCATGTGGTATGGTTTTTGAAGAAATTTAAATGCTACCCTGTAAATAATCAAAATTTAAAATTTATACAAAATAATATCATTTTTGAAAATGTAACATTAAAAATGCCTTTAATATAGAGCTTTGAGTTATAACTATGGTACAATTTATGTAACCCAGATATTTTTACAAATATGATGACCCAAACTATAATAATCTCACATTAGTTCTTATCACCATATAACATTGTAATAGTAATTGTATTTTTCTCTTGACTAAACATTTCTATATGTAGAGCTCATTGCTTATTTTAATCACTACTTGGCAGTCAGAA
>NW_007876002.1:0-572 GCF_000696425.1 Galeopterus variegatus
GTGGGATCCGAACCCTCGGCGGGAGCACCACTGCGCTCCCAAGCGGCGCACTATAGCAGTGCGCCACCAGGCCGGCCCAAAAAAGACATATTTTTTTAATATGGCAAAATACATCATGACAAAATCAAAAGCCAGTAGTAGCCTAGAAAAAAATATGAAATATATGGCAAACAGAAACTTAATATTTTTGCTGTACTAAGTACTTCTACAAATTTTAGAAACCAAACTGTAGAATTGAGCAAATAATATAAATAGGAAATTCATATAGAGGAAACACAGAAGTCCTAAAACATGTAAAAAGCAGCTTAACCTCAATAGTCAGGGAGATGCCAAATATAGGGATAATGTAGTACTATTTTATCCCATCAAATTGGCCACAATAAGAAGAGCAATGCCACTGTGAATTGGAGAGGATGCTAGAAAATTGCCATTCCCATTATTGGGAAGTGGGAATTTGTCAATTACTACAACCTCTTTGGAAAATAATCTGGCAACATATATTAAAACATGTTTTATTTTAACATATTAAACTTCCATTTGGCCTAGCAATCCTACTTTTAAAAAATGCACTT
>NW_007876003.1:0-572 GCF_000696425.1 Galeopterus variegatus
TTGTTTCTATTTTGGGGCTATTATCAATCATGCTGCTATGAACATTCATGCACAAGTTTTTATGCGGACGCATGTTTTTGTTTCTCTTGGGTATATACTTACGGGTGGAATTGCTAGGTTATATGGGAACTGTGTTTAACTTTTTGAGGAACTGCCAGTGCTAGGCTGTTTTCCAAAGTGGCTGCACCATTTTTCATTTCTAGCAGTAGCGTATAAGGGTTCCACTTTCTCCACAACCTTGGTAACATTTGTTTTTGCCCCTCTTTTTTCTCTGCCCGTTGAATTTTCTTGTCATCCTTGTCAAAAATCAGTTGGCGGTAAATGTAGGGGTTTATTTCTGGACTCTCAATACAGTTTTGTTGATATATTTGTCTGTTCCTATGCCAGTACCATACAGTCTTGATTACTGTAGTTTTACAGTAATTTTGAAATCAGAAGTGTGAGTCTTCTTAGGGCCAGCCTGTGTCTCACTTGGGAGAGTATGGTGCTGATAACACCAAGGCCACGGGTTCAGATCCCTATATAGAGATGGCCAGTTAGCTCACTTGGGAGAGTGTGGTGCTGACAACACC
>NW_007876004.1:0-572 GCF_000696425.1 Galeopterus variegatus
CTGTGGAAAAATGACTATTCAGCTCCTTTGCCCATTTTTCAACTGATCTTTTTTTTTTTTTGCTATTGAGTTGAAAAACATACTCATTCCTTAATCTTTTGATGTGCTTTTATCCCAGTACTGGAATGAACAATATTTCTCAAAGTCAGCACCTAACTGATAACAATAAAATCTAATGAGCCTTTCACTGAGCCTCTGTTTCTTCTTTTCTTACAGGTTTGTTGTGTGTATTCAGCAAATTACATGAAAGAGCAACTCCAGATATTCTGGTCCACTTGGCAGTTAAGAATTCATGCTACCGATGTGCTAGTTGGGCAAATATAGTTTTATCATAGTCAGTTATAATTTTTCAGTTCTTGAAATTTACAAAATTAAATATCAGAGCCCAAAAACATGGGCCAGAATTTTGAGGGCATGTTTTCCCAATTCTTTCCAAAGGAAGCAAAAGTTAAGGGTTCAAAATGATTATGATGCAATATTATACCCCATAATAATATATAGATCATCAAATTATTTTGCCAAATAACTGTCAATATGAGGTACTGAAAGGACATTTGGGATTTGGGGTCAAA
>NW_007876005.1:0-572 GCF_000696425.1 Galeopterus variegatus
GAGAGATAACAGATAACATTAAGCACTCAAATATCTTAATGATGGGTATTCCAGAAGGGAAGGAAAAAGGAAATAACATTGAAAACATATTCAATGAAATAATAGCAGAAAACACAGGAGGCTCAAAGATCCCCAAACGTGTTCAACCCAAATAGGTCCTCTCCAAGACATGCTATAGTCAAACTGGCAAAACTCAAAGCCAAAGAGAGTCTTAAAAGCTGCAAGAGAGAAGCATCAATGTACCTACAAGGGAGCCCCTATCAGACTAACATCAGACTTTTCATCAGAAACCCTAAAAGCCAGGAGAGTGGGATGATATACTCAAAATACTAAAAGACAAAAAGTACCAGCCAAGAATTCTTTACCCAGCAAAGTTATTCTGAAATGAAGGACAAAAAGTATATTTCCAAGACAAAGAAAAACTACAGGACTTCACTACCATATGACCAGCCTTACAAGAAATTCTCAAGGGAGTACTGGGTCTGGTTCCTGAAAAGCAAATATCACTACCGTGAATACTCAAGAAAGAACAAAACTCATCAGTAAAATAAAATGCTAACAATAAAGAGAAA
>NW_007876006.1:0-572 GCF_000696425.1 Galeopterus variegatus
CTTTTATAAAATGTAGTATCATCAACCATAAATATTATATTGATCATTTGCTCTATTCATACTTCTTGCAAGATAATATATCTTATAAATAATCTTTCAGATAAAACAATTTATAGTTTTTCTTTTCACATAAGCACAAGTAAATTATCTGAGCAATAGCAATTTTATATTTTATATCTCTTTCATCTTTACTATATAACTATAACCTAGTAATATATCCTGAGCTTTCCTCTTTTATTTCTTCAGTGCCACCTTTTCTCTCCAACACCCCTACTACAGTATGCCTTCAATGTCATCATGAATGAATGTTTTGAGAAACATATTTTAAATCATTATCTACCTTAACTTCATCCTTAAACCTTCCATTCTTGATCTCTGGCAATGATGTTGCAATTACTTGGTTAAAAATATTAAAGTCATCTTTAATATTTATATTTGTATCTAACTATTCCTGAAATTTTATCAATTATATCACCAATTTACCTTTTTAATCGTATTCTTTTCATACAATTTTTTTTTAAACTTTAATCCTTAGTCTCATCATACCTTACTTGGACCAGGAAAATACTATT
>NW_007876007.1:0-572 GCF_000696425.1 Galeopterus variegatus
TGAGGGTAATCTCCTTTTCTTAAAGTCTTCAAACTAACCATCACACCTCTCTATCTCTAGCATTTAGGAGAATGCCTGGTACATGGTAAGCGGTCAGTAATATTCATTGGCTACCTACTAATGAATTCATTGCACAGGCCTCACAAGATACCCTGTAATATAGAACCCTGCCTTCCTTATGCTTATGATCTGGATGGGAAGACACATCTCCCACAAGGAAATAATTAAGCCACAGCATGGAGCAATGTATAATCAAAGCCAAAATGAGTGATGATACTAACACCAATTTTTTTTTTTTAAAGACTAGGAATTCAGAGAAGGGAAGATCCTTGTGAGAGGGAGGAATGAGAAAAGATCTACTTGAGGGTGGGGTAGACTATGTCAGGTTGTTATTTCACAACCATTTTTCACTGTGTGACAGTAACTAAGAACCCAGTGAGGCACATTCTCCTTGCCTTCTCTGGGTCTGTAACTGTCTCCAATTCGGTTTGTTTCTGCAGGTGAGGATGGGGATGTGCTTTTTTCTTGGGACCTGCTGCTGCTGCTGTGGTTTGCTCCCTGCAGAATGAGGG
>NW_007876008.1:0-572 GCF_000696425.1 Galeopterus variegatus
GAAATATTTGGATAACTCCATGTATGTGAGAATCACACTGGGATATTAATGGAGAAATATGTGAGGTTTATGGGAAATTCCTAATCATTTGAGGTCATGGTGGATGTTACATTCTCCCAAAGAGATGCTTGTTGGTAGCACTGAAAGAGAGAGTGGGCTGAACGGACCTTTGGTCTGATCCAACTTCTTATCATTGTAGCTGTCAAGTTTCAGAGGGTACACTGTCTGTCTTACGTATGTACTTACTTACATTTCCTGCCAGGATGGGAATCTCTGTTATTCAATTCTAAGGGATGGGGCCTTTCGAATAATAAAAAAAAGGAAGAGTTTGATTGCTTTTCCTCAGATTCATAGAGGGACAGTCAGAGGAAGATTGGTCATGATGTGGATGAATGTCTGGCTCTTCCTAACTCTATTATTAGGGAGTTGCTGAATTGAGGTGAGGGAGGGGATTGATCACAGCAGATACACACCGAGGTGCCTGGACCCCACGAGAGCTAAAAACAGGAGCCCTCATTTTGGCCCCAATTGCCAAGTCCCCTTGGCAATTCACCATTGAAATGGTGGGTTTG
>NW_007876009.1:0-572 GCF_000696425.1 Galeopterus variegatus
CCCGCCGAGGGTTCGGATCCCATATAGAGACCAGTCTGCTCACTGGTTGAGTGCGGTGCGGACGCGACACTGAGGGTTGCGATCCCGTTACCAGTCACAAAAAATGACAAAAAGGGGAAAAAAAAATTGAGGGTATAATTAGCCCAGGCTTCTTGCTCTTGCAGTATTAGGTGTTGACAACTGTGGCCCATCAAGAGCAAAGATTAATGGAGTGCTTACTGCATGCCAGGCCATGCTGAGTATAAAGTGTTGAGTGGAGCCCCCTCCACTGGAGGGGCTCGCTGACCAGCAGGGGCCAGCAGAAAGGTCTGGAAGCAGAGAATCCAAGTGAAAATGGAGGCAGGACTAGAGGGATGGATGGGGAGGTATTAATACTATTATTTCATACTTGATATCCACCCCTCCTCCCCCAGCCTCAGAGCAGTGATGGAATCGTGGGTGCCTTTTATCTTTTTGTCCTTTTCCTTATTAAATACAACAATTAGTTAAACAAACCTATAAGAGTAAGCTGTCTGTAAGGGCATAATTAATTTTATGTAAGGAGGATTGGAGGGCCCATGAAGGAGGGCACA
>NW_007876010.1:0-572 GCF_000696425.1 Galeopterus variegatus
AAGTCATGACTTGCTGAAGGCTCAGATGATTGTTAGCATTCATTAGCAATAAAGTATTTTTAAATTAAAGTATATACATAGGGCTTTTTAAAAGACAGAATGTTATTTCACAGTTAATAGACTACATTATAGTGTAAAGCAACTTTAATATGTGCTGTGAAACCAAAAAATTTGTGACTCACTTTATTGCAATATTTGCTTGATTGCAGTGGTCTGAAACCAAACTCCCAATATCTCTGAGGTATGCCTGTATATATGAATTTGATTGTAGAAACCAGTATTCTGTGCTTGTTGTCCATCTAAGCAGGATGCAGTAGCTTCTGGAATGGAATTTTTTAAAGCTTAATTTATTATCTTCATCAATTAGACATGCAAGCTTAAAATTTAAAACTTTGAAGGTACGCAAATTTCATGTGGGCTAGTCTATTGCAGCCTTTAAATAATTAATGCTAGACATTCATAGGTGGTATTAAATTATCTGCCCCATGTTCTGCCCCAATGAGAGAACTGTAGAGGAACTAACCTCTTGGATTCATGGAATTTATTCACAAGATTCTAGAATCTTCCCCTAA
>NW_007876011.1:0-572 GCF_000696425.1 Galeopterus variegatus
CACTGCAACACTAACTGTGAAGTGTTCAAGATACTTAGCAATCCTTATTCTCAGTTTCCTCGTTAAAAAGGGTAGTGGGCAATGATGTCCCGCTTATAAGTCTGTTTTGTTGATAAGATGAGAAAATACCCTAAATAATTGCCCAGCGTAAGATTATGAAAATCTTGGGTTTTTTTTTTTTAATGAATGATCACTAATTTTATTTTATTTTATTTATTTATTTATTTATTTATTTTGGCAGCTGCCTAGTACAGGGATCTGAACCTGCAATCTTGGTGTTATAAGGCTGTGTCCTAACCAACTGAGGTAATGGACCAGCCGAGGTTTTAGTAAATAATAGTAACTCTATTCTTTGCTCTTTTCTACTTCCCTCACTTCCTCCTTTTTCCCCCCTTTATAAGGGGACATTATTAGAGGTAATAGAGTAAACAAAACCACAGTTAAGATGATAATGTCCTTTGGACTATTGTGGAACCCTCCTAACTCTCTTCACCTCTGTTCATTCAGTTGTCATCAAGATATGCCACCACTGCCTCCAGCACTCAATTTCATATTCCACGTTACCATGGCAA
>NW_007876012.1:0-572 GCF_000696425.1 Galeopterus variegatus
TTTCCAAGTGTCTTCTAGTAGAAAGTGTCAAACCTCACTCAAGATAACAACAAAAAAAAAAATCTTTATTGGCTCATATAACTGAAAAATCCAAGAGTCACTAGCTGCAGGCATGGCTGGATTCAGATGGACAAATGCTGCTGTCATGGCATGGCCTCTTTATTGCTGGCTGAATCCTCCAGCAAGCTGTTCTTCATACAGAGCTCTAGCAGCTTCCAGACAACTCCCTTCCCACCACCAGTCCATGAGGCAGAGAGTTTCTCTTGAGAAGAATCCCAAAATGAGGTTGCCTAGGCCCAGTTTGAATCAGTTGCCCCCTGACCCAATTGCCTTTCAGAGGGCTTTCAGAGGGAATGAAATAGAGTAACTCACCAGGACCAGAGTATTGGGGTCAGGGAAGTATCTGGAGTCAGTCCGAACCACATGAACTCGAGTGTGGGAAGGGAGGTCTGATACCAAAGTAGGAGCCACACATGCA
Source organism: Galeopterus variegatus (assembly GCF_000696425.1). Taxonomy (NCBI): domain Eukaryota; kingdom Metazoa; phylum Chordata; class Mammalia; order Dermoptera; family Cynocephalidae; genus Galeopterus; species Galeopterus variegatus. The sequence continues at coordinate 479 of NW_007876012.1, forward strand.
AGGTTGGCATGAACAGCTATTCACCCGGGGTGACTGCCAGGGGTGTGGGAACAACTCGAAGGGGCCTAGTAGATTGCAGCATTGACCACAGTTG
>NW_007876013.1:0-572 GCF_000696425.1 Galeopterus variegatus
TACTTGCTTTATTTTATTTTATTATATCTGAAATGTAGTATATTTCTGCACCACGTTTTCCCCCAGTAAAATACAAGCTCTTTGAGGTCAGAGACTCTGCTTGATTTATCCCAGCATGAAGAAAGTGTCTGACAGGTGTTTGATAAATAAATTGCTTTACTGGCACTATGCTTCTTGCTGTTACAGAAATGCAAATTATTCTGTTTTTCTTTTTCTTTTCACAAGCCTTGGTTAATCTCTATGGTTTCTGGTGCATAACTCATCAGTCTTTCTAAAAATTTCTTCTAAGTTTGCTGCCACTTTTTGCCCTTTCTAAAGTCCTCCTTCAATGTAACACTTCCTACTGAGTAACCTGAACTTTACTCTAGCCACATGATCAAATAATTGCAGTTCATGAATGTGCCTGCTCAGTCTTGAATAAACACATGTGTTTATACACTTATTAATTCATATGTTTATTCATTCCTCAACTATATATTGACTGTATACTATGTGACAGAACTTGTGTACATGCTATTCTTAAAACTTGGGGTTTTTTCCTGCTACTTTGTTGGACTAGTGGCTGTGAATAT
>NW_007876014.1:0-572 GCF_000696425.1 Galeopterus variegatus
CACCCCAGTTAGACTGGCTATTATTAAAATGACCAGGAGTAACAAGTGCTGGCGAAGATGCGGGGAAAGGGGAACCCTCCTACACTGTTGGTGGGACTGTAAACTAGCACAGATATTATGAAAAACAGTACAGAGTTTTCTCAAACAACTACAGGTAGAGATAACTATATGATCCAGTACTCCCACTGCTGGCTATATATCCAAAGGAATGGAAATCATCATTTCGAAGGGACACCTGCACTCCCATGTTCATTGCACCTCTATTTACAGTAGCCAAAATATGGAACCAAAGAAACCGTCCCTCTATAGATGACTGGATAAGGAAAATGTGGTATATATACACAATGAAATACTACTTGGCCATAATAATTCTGCTATTTGCAGCAACGTGGATGAGTCTGGAAAAAATTATGTTAAGTGAAATATGCCAGACAAAGAAACAGAAATACTTCATGTTCTCACTCACAACTGGCTGCTAGGAAGGGAAGGAGGGAAGAAAGAAGAAATGAAAGAAAGAAAGACCAGACCACAGCAATATGTTGAACTTTCAGAAGGAGAGAACAAACCTAAAC
>NW_007876015.1:0-572 GCF_000696425.1 Galeopterus variegatus
GTTCAAAGGCAAATTGTTCTTTAATTGTCTACAAAGGATCAGGGCTTCTTTAGTGCATCTTCAATTGCTTGCAATTTATTTTTGTATTCGTTCTCTAAGAACATCCATTTACTCATTGAAAGGTTGAAAAAGAACACATAGTGCTTATACTATGTGTATGTCCTTCTTTGATATGCTACTTGATAACAAGTAATTTATCTTCTTCTTTATGTATCCTGTACTATCTACTACAATTCCTTGAACATATTCTTCAATGAATGTGTAGGAATTTAAAATAGATTTAAATTATTTTTGAGTGCCTATTATGGCTATATATTGTATCAATGCCTAATGTAATCCAGATATTTTCTTAAATACAATAGACAAAACAATTAAAACATCTAAACTTACATTTTGACATCAAAAAAATTTGTGGGAGGAGGGGGAGTAAAAATGTAGAATTATGTATGCAATCATTGTTAAATCATTACCAGGTAAACTAGCAAGTTATAAGTATAAGATGTTTTATGTAAGCCTAAGGGTGACCACAAAGCAAAAGCTTATAACAGATATGCAAATGATCAGAAAAAAAA
>NW_007876016.1:0-572 GCF_000696425.1 Galeopterus variegatus
TATGGAAAGGTTTGTGTTATCTTTCAATTCTATTTTTCCATGAACTTTTTGAAGTACTCTCGTATGTGAAAGATTGATAATATTAGGGAAGTTATACAAAAGCAAACATTCTTATTCACATAGCGAGGATTATAAATTACTACACTCTTTTTAAAGTGCAACTTGGAAATATAGATAATCTGTAAAAGATATACCTCTGCAAACAATTTCACTCTAGAAATGTTATCTGAGAGAAATAGTCCCAGGAATTTATAAAAAGTACATGTAGTAATGCTCTTGTGACACTCTTATTTTAAAAAACATTGGAAACAATCCAAATATCCAACAGTGGGACACAAATAAATTATGTTTCATGCAAAGGGATACTATGCAAATGCTAAAAAGAATGTGTTAGCATGAACAATAATAAATGTTCATAGGATAACAATTAGTAATAACACAAAACCGGAAACAACATGTATATTCAACAGAATAAATATGTACATTTTGGTATATTCATAAAATGGAATTCTAGGCCGGCCCCATGGCTCACTCGGTAGAGTGCGGTGCTGACACCACCAAGGCCGTGGGTT
>NW_007876017.1:0-572 GCF_000696425.1 Galeopterus variegatus
CACATGGGAGGTTAGTGTCTCTCTGCTTCACAATTTTCTGCCATGTGAGACCCCAGGGTCTGTGTCACCACCACCAAGGCCTTCACCCAAATGTGTGCCCTGGACTTTGGACTTCCCAGCCTCTGAACTGTAAGCAATAAATTTCATTTTCTTTATGAATCACCCAGTTCCAGATACATTGTTATCAGTAACAGAAATAGATTTCCAACCGGAGATATCTCATAGGCATTAAGGTCTAAAGTAGTGGCTGGCAAACTATGGCCTATGAGTCAAATCTGACATAGGCCTGCTTTTATATGGCCCACAAGCAAAGAATAGTTGTTCCTCAGGTCACTATGCCTTGTATCCACAGGGGTCAGGAGGGATAACAAATGCTCCCTACTCCCTACCACTCTCAGTCTTGCCCAATTACCTGCCTGAATCCACCAGGATTAATCCACCTATGCCCTGTATTCAGTGTGTGCTGAAGCCAGCTTCTACAGGCTCACAAGAACCTGTCTTTTGATTCTCTGTCCAGCTCCTTATAGAATGTCACATTGGTAAGTTGAAAACTGCTGTGGTGGGAGTATTTA
>NW_007876018.1:0-572 GCF_000696425.1 Galeopterus variegatus
CAACTTAGCATAAAATGACGCTTAGATATTCCAGTTATTTGACAAATGTAATGAATATATTAATATATTAAAATAGCTGGAAACTTAAAAGCATGGGAAAAAATGTTTATGTCCTAATGTACCTAGTTTCAGTGTTAGATGGAACCGGGTTTAAAATTCAACTCTACCTAGTCCTGCGATACTGCAGAGACACAGCTAGTTGACATCAGAGACCGATACAGAATTTAAGGATTCCTGTCCAGGGCAGTCAGTACTACATGCGGGGTGAAAAGGAAATAGTTCTCTCAAACCTCGAGACATCTTGTGTGACTACTTTAAGGGCTGGTAGTGAGGAATAAATAAACGATTCATGTGAAATGCTTTGCTAGTATTACTATTATCACAAATGTGCTCTGTACATTGATTAATTAGTTTAATAACGATGGGATCTCACATTGTATATCGTATACCCTGTAGATTTAAGTGCTTAGAAAATTCACTTCTGAAAATGTTATTGTTCAAAGTAGCCACATGGTGGCAGACTTTAACCAAAAAGATCAGTGTCTCTTAAAATAAAATCACTTTTTTTTTTT
>NW_007876019.1:0-572 GCF_000696425.1 Galeopterus variegatus
TTTAATGTATACAACTCTATGAGACTGGAGGTAAGTGGACAGCCGTGAAACCATCACCACAGTCTATGCCGTAAACATCTACATCAACTCCAAAAGTTTCCTTCCTCTCCCTTTATTTATTATTATTACTATTTGTGATAAGAACTCTTAACATAGGATTTACTCTCTTAGTAAAATTTACCCTTTTAGTAAATTTTTAAGTATTCAGTAAGGTATGAAGAGCAGGCACTAGGGGTACTGTAGATCTCTAGGATTCATTGGTCCTGCTTAACTGAAACTTTGTACCCTTTGACCAACAGCTCCCCATTCCCCCCTCCCCAGTTCCTGGCAACTGTCATTCTATCTCTGCTTCTATGAGTATGGCCATTTTGGATTTCGTGTATAAGTGGTGTTATGTGATATTCGTCCTTCAGTGTCTGGCTTGCTTCACATAGCATAATGTTCTTCAGGTTCATCCATGTTGTCAAAATGGAAGAATCTCCATATGTATATGTCACGTTTTCTTTCTTTCTTTCTTTTTTCTTTTTAAAGATGACCGGTAAGGGGATCTTAACCCTTGACTTGGTGTTGTC
>NW_007876020.1:0-572 GCF_000696425.1 Galeopterus variegatus
ATTGCTCTCAGTCCCACTCTGTGTCCATTAACATGAGGGTAAAAACCTGTTCTCACGTGCACCAGGAGAGAAAGTGAGGTGTACAGTCCAGGGGCTGATTGTTCATAATTCTTAGCTTCTGTTCCTTGAAAACAATGCTACCCAGGACATATACTCAGGGTCTGCCACCAATCCACTCCTATCACCTCAACTCTCAGAATATACTGTAATTTTGTCAATTTATTTTCTAATATTTGTAGCAGTGAATCATTTTAGGGAAATTACAGAAGAAAGAGAAGACGGGAAGGCCGTCTGCATTTCAAAATTCTGCTGCATATGCGGTTTCAGAGGAGTTAAGAGTAAGGATTATTTTCAATTGCTGCACAACAAATCACCTTTAAACTTAGAGACTTAAGACCACAACACTTATCACCTTACAGCGTCTGTGGGTCAGGACACTGCAGAGTTTATCTGCTGGAACTCCAGGCCACGGTCTTTGCTGCCAGCTGGGGCTGTATTCTCACTTGAAGGGGTCCTACTACTGCCTGGTTCACTCACTTGGCTGTTGGGTGTGGCCTCAGCTCCCGGCCATG
>NW_007876021.1:0-572 GCF_000696425.1 Galeopterus variegatus
TGGATTCTACACTCTGGGAGGCAACAGTCTCTGCCCTGACCATTCGGGACCAAGCACCCAAAAACCAGGACAGCCCTACACCCTGGAACCACTGAGTGCTCAAACCAGCCAAGCCCAAGCCCGGTCGGCCACACCAGTCCCTCTCGCGAGAGCCACAACACAGACACCTCTCTACGGACTTTCACCTCCTTTCTGCCACCTGACCTCCCTGTGTGGCCCGGCGGTGCCCTGCCTTCTTCTGCTGGGGACCTGTGAGTAAACACATTCCTTCATGGTCTCACCACACCCGATTAAAAAAAGTCCCAAGTTCATTTTAATACACAGAACCAAAAGCAGTAACGACAGCAGATATCTTGTTAAGTAACTATATGTTCAATACTGTAATGGGCAGCTGGAGCAGAGATCAGTGAATTATCTCTATAAAACCACGTATGATACTGGACAAAACTGTAAAAACAACCGTTTTAGGGCTTTGGAAATCAACTAAAGGCAGATGAGAAACTGGAAGACATTACTCTTGAAAACCTGCGACAGCTTTAGGCAGGAAAAGTAGGGTTCTGTGCTTCCTTGCC
>NW_007876023.1:0-572 GCF_000696425.1 Galeopterus variegatus
GCCCCACCTTTCAGTTACCGTAATAGGATTTCCCACCCTCTTAACACTGTCACAGTGGGGACCAAGCCTCCACCATATTAAACTTTGGGGGGACACAATTCAATCCACTGCAGTTGTTTTCTCGATTTACTTTTTTTTTTTTTTTAAAGATGACCGGTAAGGGGATCTTAACCCTTGACTTGGTGTTGTCAGCACCACGCTCAGCCAGTGAGCGAACCGGCCATCCCTATGTGGGATCCGAACCCGGGGCCTTGGTGTTATCAGCACCGCACTCTACCGAGTGAGCCACGGGCCGGCCCCGATTTACAGTTTTTGTGCATTGTTCCCTTCCCGTATTAGCTGGTGAGCAAGTTGATGTATGATTAAAAAATATTTTATGCGCTAAATACTATTCCATCTAATGTGCTAAAGAAGTCCTTATCCAGTTTTTATTTCCTAATAACTTGCTTATTCCAGCCGCTAGTGTAAGTAATGCTGTGGCGAATTCATGTTTTTGTTTTTGTTTTTTTTCAAGATGACCGGTAAGGGGATCTCATCCCTTGGCTTGGTGTTGTCAGCACCACGCTCAGCCA
>NW_007876024.1:0-572 GCF_000696425.1 Galeopterus variegatus
GAGGATGTGTCAGAGGTCAAGGTCCTCCAGGAAACAGACTCTGAAAGGGAAGTTTCCATGGCGGCACTTTTTCCATTGGGGAGTGCTCTCACATAACATCTATCAGGAAATGAAGAAAGCTGAGGACAGAGGGAGGCTTGAACTGCAGTGCAATTACAACAGACTTCGTGAGAAACTCTATAGCTGGGTTGGCCCTTCAGCAACATCTCAGATTAAAGCAAGGGGGCCAGGCCTTTGTGCCTCAGCATAAACTGGTGTTTGCATGTGGGCTGCCCCTAGTGAGTAGTCTTCATCTTTGGTGAAGCTGAAGGCAGTTGCTTAAGATGAACTCCACTGTGAGCCATCAGCTGGCAGCACTTGGCAGCTAGGAGAATGAATGCCTTGGTTCTGCAGGGGGTGATCTGAGCAACACACTACAGTATGGGACCACAGAAAACTCCCAATCAGAAGGCTGCTTTAACGCAAATTCTTAGCTTGGAGATTTTGGGACCACATAGGTAATTTGAATTTAATTCCTAACCCTACTAGAAGGCTAGAGTATGGTTTTAAATTCTCAGTGGTGACTGTATTAT
>NW_007876025.1:0-572 GCF_000696425.1 Galeopterus variegatus
TTTTCTTCCTTGTTCTGAGGATGCTGCTTCATGAATATCGGAGGCCAGAGCCGTTGCAGTGTTTCTCAACCACGTGACAATGTGCCAAAGCAGAAAAGCCACCACACAAAGGAATGAAAAAATTCTGGGTTACTGATGTCATTGTTGAGCCATCCCTGAAGCTGTAGGACTCGATGTCATTTGCTGTGTGAAATAATTATATACCTTTTGTGTGTTTGTTTACAGCAATTGTTAAGTTCCACCAAAATTCTGAAGCCGAAGTGCAGGGAATGTGTAATTCAAATCATCTAAATGAAAAGAATAAAACCCACATTGGAAGCAGCCTGTGATGTATTATACCTCCAAAATTCTAGGTAAGAAATGTGTGCTCAACTAAAATATTTTATTTGATATGGAAATATAAGTATAGACTAAGAATTCCATATATAATAAACTCTTTTGAGAGTTTCTAGAATTATTTGCTAGTATTTTAAAAGAAAAATCTTAAGAAAACATCTCGACATTAGCGTCCTTCCTTTACAGAAAGATTCTTAATTTGCATATGTATCTTTTGTTCATCTATTTTTTTTTTT
>NW_007876026.1:0-572 GCF_000696425.1 Galeopterus variegatus
CATTAAATGTTCACCCCAGTGATACAGAACATTATTCTAATGACCTAATTTGATTACTTTTCTAAAATTTGTTTTGAGTATGCTTCTAGTTTACAATTTAAGGAGACAGAAAAATCCCTTTCTGATTCCATAGAATTTAAACTTTGTAAAAGGCACATGTCCAAAAAAATCCTCTTGGAGGAACTAAATCATATCCATGTGTGCTAAGAGAAGCAAAAAAACAAGAACATTTATGTCTGTGATATGTACATGCAACTTAGAGCAAAATCAGAGAATAAAGGCTAAAGGTCAAAGAGGACAGAGGGTAAAGAGTCTGACTTACAAATTTGGGGGGAGCTGCTTTATAGGAAACAAGCTTTAGGATCTGATTTGAGAGGAAGGCAACAGGGAAATAATAATAATAATAATGATAATAATAAAGGCCGGAGGAAATCACTGATAGAGTTGAGCTCCAAAATTTAATTTTCTCAAAATAGTTTCCAGATGGTTAAGACTGTCTTTCTATGTATGATATTGTCAGGCACTAAATAAAAAGTCAGCCATTTGCCTATGTGGTACTTTTTCAGCAAGAT
>NW_007876027.1:0-572 GCF_000696425.1 Galeopterus variegatus
GCTGCTCTGTTAGCCACGCATATCTGTTGTGCTTTGCTTTACTGGTATTGTGTTTGAAGGAGAAAGACAATTGGGATTGTCTTTTACGGTTTTGAGACTATAACTGAGTCTTCATCACTTTGGCAGCTATGAAGAGTCACTGAAATTGGGTGTCTGTTACTGGATAGCTTTTTATTCTGGGGAACCAAACTTCTATCTCCTTTACTTAAATGACTTTTGGAGCAACTCTGTTTTGTTTTTGTTTTTGTTTTTGTTTTTCCAATTTCTATGGACTCAAATACTACAGCTACCTGAAATTGTAAATGCCTCACAGGCAAAGATTGTGCCTATCTTGTTCAATAGCATATAATCAACACCTAGCAAAATACCTAACACATGCAGTAGAGGTTCAGTAATAGCTTTGAAATAAATGATCACATACCAGGGGTTTTTATTAAACCCTCTTTCAAAAGCAATAAAGTTAATTAGGCTTTTTATTGATGTTTTCTTTCTTAGTGTTACTCTATGCTGTATTAGTTTACATCTTACCAACTCATTTATTTATGTAAACTGAGCTTTAATCACTATGGGAT
>NW_007876028.1:0-572 GCF_000696425.1 Galeopterus variegatus
ATGGGATTTATAATTAATGATACATAGGTGCACCATTCCTTTACAGAAAATTTTGCATTGTGCATTATTTACTTTGTTAGCTGGTTTATAATTTGTTCCTGATATGCCTTACTAATTTTAACTACTACTTTAAATTGCACCTAACTTATTACATGCCTAAGTCAAAATTTCTGAGGCTTATTCCCAATGAAAAAAGGCTATATTCTCAAAACTTTAAATAAGAAAATATTGTTTTCTATCCTGAAAAATATGCGACATGCGACTTGGCTTGCAAAAAACTACACAAATCTTCATTGTTACCAAACTTTTAAGACTCCGTTTTAGGAAGTAAATGATAAAGAGCATTATATATGATTGTGAAAGGTGTGAGGGGGCTGAAATCTGGCCTTAATGGCACTCCTGATTGAAAGACTGATTCTGCTATGTGAGCTAGCAGAGCAAATGTTGGCCTTTAAAACAGGTCCCTGGGTTGGCCCTGTGGCTCACTCGGGAGAGTGAGGGGCTGGTAGCACCGAGGCCACGGGTTTGGATCCTATATAGGGATGGCCGGTGCACTCACTGGCTGAGCGTGG
>NW_007876029.1:0-572 GCF_000696425.1 Galeopterus variegatus
CAGTGCACAGCATGTATGTCCACACCATGAAAATCTTACAAAATGTTTTCCCATTTGTGGAAATTTTGAGAACTTCAATATCAAAACTTCATCTAGCTGTCAATAGAATTATAGTACGTGATTACAAAATATTAAGAAGAGCAGTCATTTCTTTGGTTTTATTCCTTATTTTCTTGTAGAATTATTTTTCCTCAAAAATCCATTAAGAGAACCTAGTCTTTCTCTGGGAGGTCCCATAACATATTCATTATTTATCCTTCACCAAGGAGCATCTATTAAATTTAGGAAGGATAAGACTAAATGTCCTCTCTGAAAAGATCCTGGAAACAGTGTCACGACTTTCTCGGATTAGTATTCTTAAAGTCAACCACATGCTATTTGAAGCAAAATTATAGTGAGAATTCTTCATTTTGTCATCTTTGTAAAGTGCAAGACAGGTAAAGACATTCATTAAAAACAGAGTCAGGGGCCGGCCCGGTGGCGTACTGGATAGGGCACCGCTTGGGAAGCATGGCGGCGCTCCTGCCCGAGGGTTCAGATCCCACATACAGACCGGTTCCCGCTCACTGGCT
>NW_007876030.1:0-572 GCF_000696425.1 Galeopterus variegatus
AAGACAAAAGTATAAATTAAGTAACAACAGTAAGGCATTCCTGTTGATAAAACTTTTGACATAGATGATAAAAAAGCTTACCTCCAAAACAAACTGGACAATTAATTTTTTAATTCCTAAGTAGTAATTCTACAATGTAGTTGATGGTCTTTAATATGACAATAAGTAATTAACAATTCCAGGCCTTTCGTGTTTACATAGATAAAAAAATATCTCCCTCCCTATGCTGTCTTTTTCCCTCCCAGACATCGGAAGAGAAAATACAAGTCTAAATGTTCTTTCTGACTCTAAAATATGCCTCACTTGTGGAAAATTTCCAGGTTCTTTTATCTTCTCATCTTTGGTTATTAGAGCACAAATTCTTTTCATACTGTCCTGATATAATAATATGGTAGAAATTGGGACATTTCACATTTAAGTACGCTAGTGAAGAATGCAAATCGTTAGCTGGTAAGCAGGAAGCGGGCTCACTCTAAATGAGAGGCTTGTCAATAAACAAACCACCTTCATTTCACTTTGATTTACTCTATCCTGGAACCATGTGGTACTTTTTTTTTTTTTTTTTTTTTTTT
>NW_007876031.1:0-572 GCF_000696425.1 Galeopterus variegatus
TAAGAAAAAAATTCTCAAGAAACTCAAAACACAGGAGAAATTCCTTAAGCTGATGAATAGTGACTACAAAGAACCTATAGCACACACCATTCTTAATTGTGAAATATGAGAAGCATGGGACACCCAACATCATCAGATCTATTTAACACTACACTGGAGGCCTTGGCGAGGAGACTTTATCTATTCAGGCACTTGGCAATTTCTCCAGCTGTCAGTCACATTGCTTGGCACATGAAAGACAATCTTTTCCACATATCTTAGTTACAAAACAACACGATTTTATTTACTTAAGTAATCTTCCTTTCTGAGATTCTATACAGCACCTGGTGGTTACTGGTTGAATTTTCCTTTACATATTTATTTACATTATCATACTGGCTGTCAAATATTTTGAATAACACCCCTGCTCTCAAGTAAAACCTTGCAAAGCCCCTGTTCCAGCATTATAAATCTCTCTCCTCTGAACATTTTCCATCCTTTTTTTAAATCTCATCAAAAATAGGTGCAGTGGGGAGAGGAGATAAAAGTCAAATGTGTACAGTTTTCCCCTTTTGATTTTGTAGGAAATGTTT
>NW_007876032.1:0-572 GCF_000696425.1 Galeopterus variegatus
TAGATCTTAGCATATAATAGGTAGCATTTGTATAGATATTAGCATATTGCCCAATTTATACTCCCATCAGCAATGCATGAGAAAAATACTTTTTCCCCTCAGAGCCCTATCAATAGAGTATACTACCTAACTGGATGTTTGCCAATTGAAAGATAGAAAATGGTATTTTACCTATAATTTCAATTTACATTTCTCTTTGTTAATGGGTGAGGTTGATTATCTTATCACTTATATAAGAGCAAATTTTATTTCCTTTTTCTATATTTTGAATGGGTTGTGGTCTTACCAATTTATATATTAGACAGTCTAACCCTTTGTCTATGATAGTAATTGCAAAAATTTCCCCCAGGTTTTTTCTTTTTGGCTGCTGACCCATGTGGGGATTGAACCCTGGGCTTTGGTGTTATCAGTACCACACTCTAACCAACTGAGCTAACCAGCTAGGCCTAGGTGTTTGTTTTTTTTTAAAAATTTATTTATTCTTATTTAACAATTTTTTAATGTTTAATTGATAAAAACGAATGAAATACTGCCATTTGCAAGAACATGGATGGACCTTGAAAGAATAATAT
>NW_007876033.1:0-572 GCF_000696425.1 Galeopterus variegatus
GTAAAACGGAGGCTCACCACCACAGAGAGTTATAGGTAAACCCATATGATAAACTCGGAAGCTGTGACATCCGCAAGTCACTGGAGCAGCCTGAATAAAACCTGGCGGGGGGGGCGGGGTAATGGAGACACAGACAGGCCACCTGCTCTCAGCCTCCGTTTCTGCGCCGCACTGGGCTTTTGAGACTTTACAGAACGCTGCCAAGGCTGCAGGACTCGCCCGTGCTCTCCCAGTGCCCACGCGATGTGAGGTCACTCAAGTAAGTCACTTCTGGAGCCACCCTCCAACTCTTAACTATCGCTGGGCACGAGCTCCCAATTAGGCACAGCCCGAGTAACGGGCGGCCGTGCATCCGCTTCAGCGCGGGCAGTGTCGCCAGCGGGACTTCCCCAATCCCTCGGGCTCACCCCGAGACGCTCTTCCGAGGAGACCCCATTCCCCACTACCGTTTCGTCCCACCTCCTTTTCCTGGGGGCGACTCCTCGGCTGGCTGCCTGCCCCGCGGTCTGTGCGTCCGGCCGCGTCCCGGGCCTGGGCTGGGCTGAGGCACGAGTGGAATGCGCGGGGGGACG
>NW_007876034.1:0-572 GCF_000696425.1 Galeopterus variegatus
CAAGAGTAGAAGAAAGTCCTTAAATTTGAAAAGTTGTTTACTTTTTCCTCTACAAAACCAAATACCAACTGGCAAGAGGTTGGAAAAATAGTTCAAATGTTGCAGAATTTAATCACATGGAAATCTGCTAAAGGCCTAGAATTGCCACCATAAGATTTTGGTGTGGTTCAAATATCTAGGAGAGTGATGCCAAGAATATTTACACAGGAAAATTCCCTTTCCCAAATGAAATTCCATAGAATCTCAATTAAAAACATATATAGAAGCAACATTGTTCTGCTTGAACAGGGTCCACTGGAGTCAGGCTTATTGAGTTTATATCTAAGTTCTAAACTATATTGGCTATAAGACTTTAAACAATGTACTTTAGTGTTTCTAACCTTCAGTTTCCCCATCTGTAATTTGCTGGTTTTAATGACACCTGCTTCATAAATGTGTTTTGTGCATTGGATGAGCTAATACATACACACTGCCTGGCACATGGTAAATGCTCAGTAAAAATTGTCTAATATGAATAGCATTAATGCTTTTATATATAAATAGTCCCCAGCTTTTGATGGTTTGACTTAAAA
>NW_007876035.1:0-572 GCF_000696425.1 Galeopterus variegatus
TTTCCTTCTAAAATATTCTCCATACTGGCCAGCCACACACACACACACACACACACACACAAAAGATAGAAAAAGAAAAAAAGAGAGAAAAAGAAAAAAAAAATGGCCGGCCCATCTAAAAACATAAAATAAAATATTCCATACTATGTTCTTTTAACTTGTTTCTTTCTTGTAAGATACTTTGGAATATTATTTATTTATTAAATTGGAGAGTCTACATCATTTTAATAATGAATTTAGCCCATTTTTGTTTATTGCATTAATGTTATAATGAAATTTATTTTTGCCATCTTACTTTTTCATTCTTATTTTTATTTACATTATATCATTTTATGCTTTTCTTTGCACATATTTTTTCTTCTGTTTATTTGAAAATTATTCTTTTAATTTATTTTTCTGGTATTTATTTTATTATCCATAAACATGTTTAATTTTTCCTATAATCATTGATAATTTTTCCTTCTATAAAGAATACTAAAGCATTATTTTATCACTATCTAGGCCATTTTTCCCCACTATTTCCACCTCCTCCGTGGGCATATTTGTGATATCTAGAATTTGAGGTTTGTATT
>NW_007876036.1:0-572 GCF_000696425.1 Galeopterus variegatus
AACTATAGTCATCCCTGGTATGGGGGGACAGGGGTTGGTTCCAGGACCTCCAGTAGATACCAAAATCCACAGATGCTCAAGTCCCCGGTATAAAATGTCATTGTTTTTAAGTGTAACCTATGCACATCCTCCAGTCTACTTTAAATCATCTCTAGATTATTTATAATAACTTATGCAATGCAAATACTATGTAAATAGTTGTTATACTGTGTTGTTTAAGGAGGAATGACAAGAAAAAGCTCTGCACATGTTCAGTAGAGAAGCAATTAAAAAAATTTTTTCTTTCAATCTGCAGTTGGTTGAATCAACAGATGTGGAACCCAAAGAAAAGAAAGGCTGACTGTATGCTGAAGAACACTTTTAGATAAAATACTGAAAGGATAATTTCTAAAAGGAAGGATAGCAGTAATTCTTCTACCAGCCAACATCATTTATTAAAATAGTACTCATAAAATCTTTTTTGTTTGTTTGTTTCGTCTTTTTGGTGGCTGGCCTGTATATGGATCCAAACCTTGACTCTGGTGTTCTAACACCTGCTCTGACCAACTGAGCTAACCGGGCAGCTCTCCTGT
>NW_007876037.1:0-572 GCF_000696425.1 Galeopterus variegatus
CTTATTAAATGTAATAAATAACATAGACAACTTTTGCCTTGTATGCCTATTTGGCTAAAATATATCTGTTTTGTGTTCCTCAAATCCTAAGGTGATATGTTTAAATATTGTCTATATGTTGATGACTCCCAAATGTACATCTTGAGCTTGAACCCATCCTTGAATTCTAGAGGAATGTATGCAGTGCCTGGTTGACATTTCCTTTTAAACTTAACTCTTGCCCACCTCCCCAAACCTGTTTTCCCTCAGTATTTCCCTGAGGCCATATATATAGGTGCACCCCTTGATTCCTTCCCCTACATCTAAATCCATTCACAAGTCAGTTCCCCTTTCTGTTTATATCTCTCCATTTTTACTGCTACCACCCTAGTGTAATCTATTAATACATTTTCTCCAGAATTTTCTAAAACCTTCAAAACTCCCTTCTACTTCTATCTTGGCCCTTATCATTCTTTTGTCATGAAAAACCAAAGTAATTTTTCTTTTTAAGATATTTAAATCTGATGTTCTTACTTCCCTGCTTAAAATCCTACATGAATCTTCACTGCACTTGGAATAAAATCCAAAACTCC
>NW_007876038.1:0-572 GCF_000696425.1 Galeopterus variegatus
AGATGTCTTTATTATTAATGGGGATCACCTGCTCAGTGCCCTCCGTCTCAGCCAGGTTATACTCGCCCAACACCACCTGGTAGGTCCGGGAGCTCCTGCCGGTGGGGGTGAGGTCAGTCTGGTCCTGACTGGCCAACTTCCCTCCTCTCCCACAGTCGCCCACTGCCCTGGGTTGCCTGGGTCTCATGCAGGGACAGGGGCAAGTGAGAGAACTCACGAGATGCAGTGGCCCGCGGTCACAACCCAGTCGGCATCAATGAGGGTGCCCCCACAGGTGTGGTGGTAGGCCCCAGCGTACTTATACTGCAGGGAGATCTGGTGGCCGAGGAGGAAAGAGCCTGAGTGCTCTGGACCCCATAATAAGGGTTGCTGCCATGTCTGTGCAAGCTATGCCCTCTACAACCCTAGATGACACCATTCACACAGAAAAGAACGGCACCCTCTGAAATGTGCAGTGCACAACCTACACAACTGCTCATGGGAGCCCTGTCACTTTCCTGCTGGGTTCACATCCTGATTCTCCAGAGCCTCCCACCACAGGCACTATGACCTCCCTGGGGACCCCAACACTC
>NW_007876039.1:0-572 GCF_000696425.1 Galeopterus variegatus
TATGATCCAGGATATAGTCTATCTTGGTTTATGTTTTGTGGGTACTGGAAAAGAACATGTGCAGTGCTGTGGTTGCATGAAGCATTCCGTAAATATCAACTAGAATATTTTAGTCGATGATGTGGTTGAGTAGTTTGAGGTGCCTGGTGGATTTTTGGCTAGTTGTTTTATCAGTTGTTGAGAGACGGGGTGATGAAGTCTGCAGCAGTAAGTGTGGACTTGTCTATTTCTTCTTTTAGTTCTATGACTTTTGCTTCACTTATTATGCAGCTCTGTTGTTTGGTGCATACACATCAACTTACCTCTGTTGTTATATTTGAGGTAAGCTTCTCATAGACAGCGTACAGTTGTATCATCATTTACAATTTATTCTGCCTGTCTCTGTCTTCTAATTGGTATATTTAGACAATTTACTTTTGATATAAAGATTAATATGTTAGTATTATTTTTCTGGTATTATTTTTCAAGGGCTGCGGTAACATCATGTCACAAATGGGTGGCTTAAAGCATTGAAATCATTCTCTCGCACTTCTGGCAGCCAGAAGTCTGAGATCAAGTGAGATTTGGAAGGT
>NW_007876040.1:0-572 GCF_000696425.1 Galeopterus variegatus
CTCTGACCCCTTGGTCTAGGTTTGAATTTTTAAGCAACATGGAATTTGGGATGAGATAGTAGTAAGGTCTTTTTAATCCTGTGAAGCAAGAAGTTGACTAATTTCTATGCATTAAGCTATCATGATTTTAGTTTGTGTAGTAGACTCAAAACACTGAGTGACACATAGCACAATTATCTTGAATGGCAGTATTATATTTAAAACATGCATATGACTAAGAATAATTAATCCACCAGGAACTCCAAGAACCAAACCATGTGGTAATTCCCCAAGAAATTAAAAGGGGCTGTTCATGGCATCAATCTGCCTTTCCATGTTTTTAAAAGGTGGGTCAGATTGGCTCATTTGTCTGGTCTATACATATAACATTCAGTTTTGAGAACAGCACAGGTACCATCTTGTGAGGCAATTAAAATATCTAAAGACATGGAGTTTCATATTACCGTTTTATGCATTAGAGTCACTTTGTTCTGTTGGCTGTCATTTAAGGCTTGTCTGGTGAAGTTGGTAAGGGCATCAATGCACATAATTACATACTCGATGCCCAGAGAGGGAGCAAAGAAGGCTGCAGG
>NW_007876041.1:0-572 GCF_000696425.1 Galeopterus variegatus
CTATAGTAGAATGTGCTAGCTTAGTGATACCTAGTATAATGTCTAGAACAACCATCTAAAATAATACAAAAAGTTATCACCGAAAATAAATGCATGAGATAAAATGGCAAACCCCGCAAAAAACAAAAACCCACAGTATAGTATACCCAAAATAAGACAAGAAACAGAAAAAGAGGAGAAAAAAATCAAGATGAGGGATTTAGTTTATCAATAATTGATTAAATGTAAATAAAATAAACACTTCAAATGAAGAATGTCAGGTGAGATAAAAAAATCAATACCAAATTATATTATGTTTAAAAAATCATGTACTTTAAAAACAAAGATATAAGTAAGCTGAAAGGGAAAGTGTGTGAAAAAATATACCATGCTAACACTAAGCATAAGAAAATTGAAGTGGCTATGTTAATATAAATAGATTTCAAAAAGAAGTATTACTAAGGTAAACACGGAAATTTCATAATGGCAAAATGATCAATTTTAACATAAAATAGTAATACTAAATTTATATATACCTAATAACAAGCTTTGAAACATATGAACCAAAAGTTGTTAGAACCAAATGCAAAAAA
>NW_007876042.1:0-572 GCF_000696425.1 Galeopterus variegatus
GCAATTTTATTGTCTATAGTGTTTTGCATTCTTTTCCAGTTTGTCACTACTTTTAAACTTTTCTGTGATTGTCCATATGATATATTTCAGATAGTGAGTTTTTTTTTTTTTCTTTCACGTTTCTGGATTTTGAATTATATTTAGATCATATTTAAACTATCTTAATCTTAGGAAATGAACAAATTCACCCCACCAAAATTTTCTTCTAATATTTGTATGATTTTACATTTTGTTGTTCTTTTGTTTTGGCAGCTGGCTTGCTTGTATAGGGATCTGAACCCTTGACCTTGGTGTTATAACACCGTGCTCTAAACAGCTGAGCGAACCAGCCAGCCTTGATTTACATTTAAGATCACTCTAATCATGTTGGAGCCTTATTCTGGTTTATGTTGTGAGATAAGAACGAAATTTTACATTTTCTTTTCTCTTCTTTATCTTTTTTCTCCCTCCCTCTCTCCCTCTTGCTCCCTCTTTCCTTCTCTATTTCTTTCTAATGGCTCCTCAGTTTTCCCATTGTCATTTTAGAAATGCTAACCACACTGAAAGGAGAAGTTTAATCACACAATTCCCAT
>NW_007876043.1:0-572 GCF_000696425.1 Galeopterus variegatus
CCTCCATCAGGTTTATACAGTGTTGGATTTAAAGGATGCCTTCTTCAGTCTGCCCCTAGCCCAAATCAGCCAGCCTCTGTTCGCCTTTGAATGGGAAGCCCCAGATGGAAGCTACTCTGGTCAACTAACATGGACTAGACTGCCCCAAGGATTTAAAAACTCTGAAGTGCTGAGCCAAGACCTCCAAGATTTCAAGATGGCAGCAGCTACATGGTTGACGGAGTCAGGTATGGAGGTGGCGCAGTGGTTACTCCTGAACGAGTACTATGGGCAGAAGCTCTCAGGTCCCAGACCTCAGCCCAGCAGGCAGAACATATCGCTCTCACAAAGGCTCTTCAGCTTAACAAAGTAAACTCTAAACAGGTCACTCATCGATGGTCTGGAGTTCGACAAACAGCAGGAGCCACCTGGACCCATCCCTCAACCCAGGCAGTTGGTGTACATAAAGAAGTTAACTGCCTCGTCCCTCCAGCCCAGCTGGACTGGACCATACCAGGTGATCCTCAGCACACCCATGGCTGTAAAGGTTGCCGGAAAGGATGCTTTAGATACATTGGACTCACGTCAAACCA
>NW_007876044.1:0-572 GCF_000696425.1 Galeopterus variegatus
AAAAAAAAAAAAAAAAAAAAAAAAAAAAAAACCCAAAAGATACAAATGGTTCCAAATAAAAATATTTATAGGTATTAGTATATACAATGATTAGTATTACACACATATATTTCCTTGCTTTGTCAGCTGAAAGGGACTAGAAACAATAATACCCAAGTAGCAAGAGCTCACCCAGTACCCAAAGACATTGGTTTCTAATTCATTCTTAATAAATGGAATCAGGGCTCCGTGAAGAACATGACAATTCTAGGACACAAGCAGGAAATATACCTACAAGAGATGAGCCTGGAACATCTTCTAACACCAGAAAGTAATGAAGTTGTCCAAAAAAACAAAAACAAAAACCCCACAATGATGAGAGTATGTCAAACGGATATAGAAGCCGACTGAAAGAACTCCAAATAATTTGAGAAATGAAATAAAGTACCTTTGGATTATAATTCAAAGTATATACAATGAATATCCTTCAGTCCATACTGATATAAATAAATGCGAGAGATAAGACACATCTTCCACACAGAAGAACTCCAAATAATTGATGTAGCCTCTACTCTTCAGGAGGTGGAGCATAG
>NW_007876045.1:0-572 GCF_000696425.1 Galeopterus variegatus
AATTGGTCAAAACTTCTGTAACCAAGCACTCAGCATGTCTTTATTAAAGTCAATTGCTTGGACTCTATCTTGGAGCATGTGCATTCCTCCATGCAGACCATCCAATTGAGCATCCAGCTTAAAATTTTGCAGGAAGGTTGTGAAGCCCATCTCTAGTTATCATGTCCTCTGACTTCTATCTCAGTAGATTTCTCTTTACCTGATTCCTAACAGAATAGAGCTGGAGTGAAATCATAATAATAGAAACAATAATAACTGTGGCATATATTGTCTTTAGACACTCAACACCATCCCTGCATTTCTAAGCTCCCAGTTCTACTGCGAGGGCTGAAAACCTAGAACCTATATTTTCCTTGTTCTTCTTCCTGCAAGATTCATATTTGACCAAGGAGGTACTTGTGAAAGATATGTAAAACATAAAAAAAAGGAAGCCTTTATTTTCATCTATCTGTGGGCAAATGAGTATTGACAGGTAGGGTGTTTTTCCAGAAACTTCCTGGCATACACCTGATAATCACCCATAGGTATCTAAGACCACAGGTAGTGGCTTCCCTGTGATTCCTGAACATAAG
>NW_007876046.1:0-572 GCF_000696425.1 Galeopterus variegatus
GGGCCCATTGACAGAAAGGCTGAGTGTGTTGTGAAAGTCGGAATCCACATGTTCTTGTGTCCCTCAGAGAGAGAGAGACATCTGGGAGAGCATGGGAGGGAGAAAGGCTAAAAATAGAGCAGAAATGAAAGGTTTGGGCCTCATGAGTGAATAAAATCAGGAAATTTTAAGGCTTTGATTCATCAAGTAGTATTTTTGGTCCCTCATGGCTGGTGGGGCCCTGAATTTTACCTTGCAGGGTTCTCCAGAAGGAATAGAATAGTTAAAGTAGTAGAGAGAACGACCCCCTGGGAAGCAAACTGGCCTGGCTTTGAATCCCCACTCTACCACCTGCTGTCAGGGTGACCTTGGGCAAATCAGTGGACCTCCCTGAACCTCAGAGTCTTCATCTGTAAAGTGTGAGAAAACAATAGATACTGCTTAGAGTTGTTGGGAGGTTAAAAGAGATAATGTGTGTGAAGTGTCTGGCACATTTAAGGCCTCTGAATATTTGATTTCTTTCTCCTTGGCTGAGCCACATACATGCTGAGCCTCAGTGTGTCTATTTGGGAAATGCACTGAGTTCACATGTA
>NW_007876047.1:0-572 GCF_000696425.1 Galeopterus variegatus
GGTAGAGATAATCAACATAAAGTAATGTAGGTAACAGAAAATATACATATATTTAAGCTTATTATTGATTAAAATTGACAAAAGATAAAACTATTTTAATGAGACTTTCCTGCAAAATTTTACCCAGATTTTTTTAAAAAACAGACTTGGTAGAAATAAATTCAACAACCACCACCACCACAAAAAATCACAATGGCAGAAGGTATAATTTGTAATATTTCAACAGGAAGGAAAACTTGATAAGTTAAAAAATGTCTTTATTGTGATATATATGGAAAAGACCCTGTGGACTTCATGTGAGTAAAATAAATATTTAAAATAGAAAAGTGCATTTAGTTTCACTATGTGAATAGTGAATATTGTGCTATAAGGAATATTGATCAAGAAATTCAAATGGTATAGCTGTCTGCCTTCAAAAAATATATTTTGGATGCAAATTCATCAGAGTTGAAGCCCTTTAAAGATGAGCTTTGCGGGTCACAAAGCAGAGAGAAAAAAGTAAATGACAGATCAGGAGAGGCAACAGAAAATATCTAGCACATACGCTATCTCTAAGTTGTCAATAAACACTC
>NW_007876048.1:0-572 GCF_000696425.1 Galeopterus variegatus
GGATCTAGAGTTTGAGATTTATTAACTTTTGGTGGTGTATTTTCTTGGGTTTTTGCATTTCAGGTATCTCTTTTTGGGTGTTTGTTCATCTTGGCAGGGATTTTCACTCGAATCTTGGACCTCTGATTCAAGTCTCATAAGGTGTGTGTATTCTGCCCCTCGCTATCAGGGCATTTTCACACTCTGTGTACACTAGATGGCGCTATTGAGCCTTGCAGAGGGTTCCCGCAGGGTGTGTAATTGTTCTTTCTTTCTTTATTTATTTCTGAGATTCCGCCTCCTTTTGCCAGGCCCCTCCCCACTCTGTGTGCTCAGGACAGGGGTAAGGCATGTCTTCTACAAACCTTGACTTTCAGTTGAGTCATCAAAGTTGTGCCCTGCCCCGCCCTGCCCAGCACGTGTCCTGACTCTCCAACTGCCAGGAGTGAACTCCTCGGGGGAGGGTCCCTAAGCACACAGTTCCTCTTTGACTCCCCCTGCACGGGTCGGCCCTTCGGGAGATCTCACTAGGAACTTCAATGTAGCTCGAGAGGTCTCCAGGCTCCCCTCTCCCCACCAGAAATCAGTTAGGG
>NW_007876049.1:0-572 GCF_000696425.1 Galeopterus variegatus
TGTTTATGTAGTACATATATGTAACATATATGTATGCATGTCAGTGTATATGCATGAATGTTGTATGCATATATTATGTAATGTACATACGTATTACACATATGAACACACGTTATTTTTACATACACATATATATCAAATGATATATACACTTTCTCATGCTCTTCATTCTTTTATGAAGATACGAATTTCATTACGGCGCCATTTACCATCACTGGAGGAAATTCTTTAAATGTAGTCTTGCTGCGTATAAATTCTCTTAGCTTTTCAGATTTAACTGCCTAAAATTATTATGGTTTTCTTTCAGTGTTAAAGCCTTTTTTTTTTTTTGCTGTTGTTGTGTTTAGAATTATGTGATGACTTTTTTACTCAGCATTTAATTGGTAGTTATTTAATTGTTCCATTTCTTTGTGCTTTTCCTGTTTGGGTTTTCTCTTCTTGGATCTCTTGTTTAATGATTTATATTAATTTTGGAACAGTCTTGACACTTATCTCTTCAAATATTTTTATGTCTTTTCTCCTTCTGGTACTTCATTATGCTTATATGAGATTAGTTGATACTTTCTTTCAGA
>NW_007876050.1:0-572 GCF_000696425.1 Galeopterus variegatus
TCCCAGCCACTGCCCCACTGTCCGCGGGGAGGGGGCCCCAGCCCCGGGGACCACAGGTCGGGGTGGGGAGGAGGAGGAGGGTCACATGGGAGCTGCGTCTGCTGTTATGGGGAGAAGAAACTCGGGTCTCCAGGCTCTTCCCTGCAGACCCAGCCACCTGTCAGCAGCTTCCTCTTCCCTGACCTCTATCTACAGTGCTCTCTCTCCCCAGCTACTCTCTGCCCTCATCCAACTTCCTCCCCAGCCATGGTCACGGTTTGCTTTGAAATGATCTTATTTCTGCTTATGTCTTGTATATTGTCTCTCTCCAACTAGAACATAAGCTCCACAGAAGGGAGGACGATGCTGGTCCATTCGCTGCTGTGTCCCTGGTATGGTGCCCAGGAATACTGGTGGACGGAGGGAAGGAGGGAAGGAGAGAGGGAGGGTGCAGTGGCTAGAATTATGTCCCCCCAAACTCACTGAAGCTTGAATTGTGTCCCCCAAGATTTATGTATTAGAAACAGCCCCCACTGTGACTGTGAAGAGGGTGAGAAATCCTATTATGGTGATTGTAAGGTGGAGCCTTGAAG
>NW_007876051.1:0-572 GCF_000696425.1 Galeopterus variegatus
GTGTTGTCAGCACCACGCTCACCCAGTGAGCAAACCGGCCATCCCTCTATGGGATCCGAACGCGTGGCCTTGGTGTTGTCAGCACCACACTCTCCCGAGTGAGCCACATGCCGGCCCCTATCGAGTGCATTTTCTTTTTCTTTTTTTTTTTTTTTTTTAATTTTTTTTTGTTTAAAAGATGACCGGTAAGGGGATCTTAACCCTTGACTTGGTGTTGTCAGCACCACGCTCACGCAGTGAGCAAACCGGCCATCCCTATATGGGATCCGAACCCGTGGCCTTGGTGTTATCAGCACCGCACTCTCCCGAGTGAGCCACGGGCCGGCCCCTCGAGTGCATTTTCTAATGCAATGTCTACTTATCATTCGTTGCACATAATTTGTATCTTACAACACATTGTCCAGTTTTCCAACTGTTTGTTCCATAGCTATGTCACTTTTATTTATCGGCATTTCTCTACGCTAAACGATACATCAGTGCTTTTACTAATTCTTCATGTGTGTGTGTATGTATATATATGTGTCTTATATACATATCATATACACATCATGTCTCCTCTCTAAATTTACCAC
>NW_007876052.1:0-572 GCF_000696425.1 Galeopterus variegatus
CATCCAGAGGTTTATGGCAAAAAATATCCTAATGTATTTTCTCTAATAAATGCACAAATAATTCTAAGGCTTGTGATAATATCATATGTAGAGAGATTTGGCACATTGTTGGAGCTTAGTCCTCTTAAATCACATAAGAACTATTCACTCTGTTTTATTGGCTCAGATTTTCAAAACATGTCCAGAGCAGTGGCTGTAACATTTCCCTTCTGCCCTTCTCTCTCTTCATGTGGAAGATGGTACTTGGTATGGGTGCAGATGCCACAGGTTAAGGAAAGACGTACAACCTGAAATGAACATGCCTAGTAAGATTGCTGACACTCATTCCAGGATGGCACTAAAAGGCTGATTAGCAGATGTACAGTCCAAAGACAAATGCTGTGTAAAAATAAAGGAGAATAGCTGAGGGCCTAGTAGAAGTAAGAAAGAAGCAATGGGATGGGTTAAGAACTAGGCAATGTGAAAATTCTGTAAAAGGGAATATGTGAAGAAGGTATAGATGAACTCAGGGGACTGAACAAAGATGAATGAATGAGAAAAGTTGGTCAATGGCCAATCGGGACTAGTGTGTC
>NW_007876053.1:0-572 GCF_000696425.1 Galeopterus variegatus
CATAAAGAATAAGTACAATTTGGAACAGTATACATACTAATAATATTGATTTGATCAACATATGTCAACATTGAATCCCAAAAATATGTTTAATCAATTATGATTCAACAAAAGAAAGAGTGGAACAAAGAGAGAAATAGAGAGTAAAACAGTGGTTACCAGAGGCTGGGAAAGGGAGATGGGAGAGGGGATCAGGAAAAGGTTGGTAGACTGGTACAAAGTTACAAAGTTATAGTTAGATAGGAAGAGTAAGTTCTGGTGCCCTAGGTGACATTACCTAATAACACTGTATTGTACATGTATTAGTCTGTTTCTGTTGTTTATAACATAAATACCTGAATCTGGGTAATTTGTAAGAAAATAAAATTTATTGCTTATGATTTGGAGACTGGGAAGTCCACAGTCCAGGGAACATATCTAATGAAGGCCTGGGTGGTGGCAGTGACGCAGGAGTCTCACATGGCTGAATGGTGGAGCCGAGAGAGAAAGAGAGAGAGAGATCTCCTCATGCGCTCTCATTTTAAAACCCACAGAACCACACCCATGACCACCATTAAACAATTCACTAGGAC
>NW_007876054.1:0-572 GCF_000696425.1 Galeopterus variegatus
GGAACAAAGTGTACATATCTCTGTTTTTCATGTCTCAGCCTACCAGCAAGGGTCTAGTTCAGAGAAAGTCCTGAACAATTAGGGAGATAGAATGACTCATTTGGTGAAAGGTCAGCCAGTCATTGTTCTCGGCCATCTATGCTTGCACAATAGGCCCAATAATGAGAAGCCGTGGTTTCAGGGATAGAAAATATTTATGGGCCCAATAGCACGTAATTTGTCTCACAAAGGTTAGTTTAGTTACTGAAACTGTTGAAAGTTCCACATGTCAGGAACTGAGACTATGATTTTTTTATAAAATTGAGATGTATTTGACAATTATAGGTTGTAGATATTTAAGGTATGCAATTTGATGATTTGATATACAAATATATTGGGAAGTAATCACCACACACTAATAAATGCATCACCTCAGGTAGTTACCATTTTCTTTTTTTGTGTGTGTTTGGTAAGAAAACTTAAGATCTATGCTCTTAGTAAATTTTAAGTATACAATATTGTTCATTACAACAACATTATTTACATTAGATCTCTAGAACTTATTCATCTTGCATAACTGAAACTTTGTACTA
>NW_007876055.1:0-572 GCF_000696425.1 Galeopterus variegatus
ATTTCCCCATCTTCCTGAAAGATTCTTGCAGAATATATGATTCTGGATTGACTTTTTTTTTCTGTTAGCACTTGAAAATTATTTGATTATTTTCTCCTGTTTTCATGGCTTCTGATGAGAAAGTCACTGTCACTTTTTTTTTTCTGTAGAAAAGGTGTCATTTTTATGTCAGTGATTTCAATTTTTTTCTTTGTTTTTTTTTTTTTGTTGTTGTTGTTGTTGTTTTCAGAAGTTTGACATAATGTGTCTTGGTGTGATTTTATTTGTGTTTCTCCTATTTGGGATTCACTTACTGTTCTGAATCTATACATTTATTACTTTTCAAATTTGGGAAAGTTTTGATCTTTATTTCTTTGAATACTTTCCCAATCCTGCCCACTTTCTTCTCTCCATCTGAAACTTTAATGACATAAATTCTGGATCATTTGTTGTAGTGCACAGGTCTTTGGGGTTCTGTTTTTGTTTTTATTTTCTCTCTCTCTCTCTCTCTCTCTCTCTCTCTCTCTCTCTGTCTCTCTCTCATCTCTTTTCACTCTGTTGCTCAAATTGGGTAATTCCTACTTTTCTATCTT
>NW_007876056.1:0-572 GCF_000696425.1 Galeopterus variegatus
TGCCCATCCTCTTATCACTGTTACAGTGGGGATTAATTCTCCAATACATGAACTTTTGGGGAACACATTTGACCCATAGCAGGAGGCATTTCACAGATAAAATAATTAACTTTCAGTTGCATATACCTTTGGTTTCTCCTCTGATGATTAACATTCTATTATCCAATGAGTAGTTATTCTATTCTAATTATGTCAGAGATAAGTTTAAGGAAGTCATGCATGTCTCAAAACTTCAGATTGTGTCCTTCTAAAATATTTAAATGACAAATTTCATGAGATTTCAAAGTGGGGAGAAGGAAATACTGGACCCTTACTAAATGTAAAATACATTCCATAGCAACAACTTACTTAAACATCATGGTCACCAGCTAAAGCAGTGGTGTCCAGACTTGCATGTAATGCACATCACCTGCAGGTCTTGTTAACTCAGCTCCTTGGGGCTCACTGCTAAACTTTCTGAATTTGGTAGGCCTCGAATGGGAGCAGGAATTTGCATTTCTAACAAATTCCCGGATGATATTGATGCTATTGGTCCCAGGATCTATCTTTGGGAACCACTGGACTAGTGTTCC
>NW_007876057.1:0-572 GCF_000696425.1 Galeopterus variegatus
GTGTATCGAAAAGACTCCCATGTCCATTGCAATGCTATTCACAATAGTCAAGAGAGATGGAATCAACCTAAATGCCCATCAACAGATGAGTGCATAAAGAAACTGTGCTGCATATACACAATGGAATACTACTCAGCTATTAAAAAAAAAAATGAAATCCTACCATTTGCAGCAGCATGGATGGTACTGGAGACAATCATGTTAAGTGAAGTAAGCCAGGAACAGAAAGACAAATACCACATGATCCCACTCATATATGGAATCTAAAAAAAAAAAAAAAAAAGTGGTTCTCATAGAAGTAGAGAGTAGAATTATGGTTACCAGAGGCAGGGAAGGGACAGGGGGGCAGGGAGGGGAGAGGAAGTGGTGGAGTAACAGGTAAGAAACTCTGTTATCTACCTTAAGTGAGTCATTGTGCAGTTTATGCATGTATTGAAACAACACACTGTACCCCAGAAATATGTACAAGTAAATGTCAAAAATAAAAAAGAAATTTAGAAATACTGAGAACTGTAAGAATTAGTAGCAAATATTCCTATTTCACAGAGAATTAGGAATCGCTGACATTTTTC
>NW_007876058.1:0-572 GCF_000696425.1 Galeopterus variegatus
TGCATAGAAGTCTGTTAATTGGAGATAGCCTCGTTTTGTAAGAGAACTTGTCCCAACCTTTCTTCTATAGAATATTATTATCCACAATTATTTCTGTCTTTTTTGTTCACTGTCTTAAAACTGCCTACCCACTTCATTTTTTTCTGAGCTCTTAAATAATGCCTCATGTTAAAACTAATAACAACCAGAAAAATGGTTTTCCAAATAAGATGAAAGAAAATTTTTACTATTTAAATTTTTAATTTTTCACTATCATTTTTCATTTTTGAAATTGTACTGAGTAATGTTGTGTTTGCATAGGTAATACTGGTGTCTGTTATTTCAAAAAAGCATGATATTCAATCATGTTTCCTTATGTAAAAATCTTATTTAGATTGTCTTAGAAAGATACTGACCTAAAATTCACGTTTATTTAATAACTTAGTCATTCAATATATTGCTTTTTTCAATCTGATTACAATCTTGAACTCCATATTATCATAAAAACATTATTTAATGTAATTTTATGTTTTATACAAATGGCTTTTCTGATTTACATTGCTATAATCTACTATCCACTAAATTTCCTGGAT
>NW_007876059.1:0-572 GCF_000696425.1 Galeopterus variegatus
TGGGGTGTTCAGGTCCCCTGCTATTATGGTATTAGTGCCTATTTCCTTCTTTAGGTCTAATGGAGTTTGTTTTATAAATATGGCTGCTCCACCTTTGGGTACATACATATTTTTGATTGTTATGTCTTCTTGATGGATCAGTACTTTTATCATTACGTAGTGTCCCTCATTGTCTCTTTTTATGGTTTCTGGTTTAAAGCTATTTTGTCAGATATAAGAATAGCTACTCCAGCTCGTTTTTCTTTTCTGTTTGCATGGTAAATCTTTTTCCATCCTTTCACTGATGGTTTATGTGAGTCTTTATGGGTGATGTGGGTCTCTTGAAGGCAGCATATAGTTGGGTCATCCTTTTTAATCCAGTCAGCCTCTCTATGTCTTTTGATTGGGGAATTTAAGCCTTTTACATTAAGAGTTGTTATTGAAAAGTGTTGATTTATTCCTAGCATTTTATTGATTGCTGTTTGGTTGTCATGGATGTCTTTTGTTCCTTGCTTTTTTTTTTTTTTCCTTTTTATCTTTTTTCATGTGCGGCAATGGATCGCAACCCTCAGTGTCGCGCCCGTACCGGACCG
>NW_007876060.1:0-572 GCF_000696425.1 Galeopterus variegatus
AGTTGCTCAATATCATCTGTCTCTATTTACTCCTCGTCAGTGGAGCAGTGGGGGGCTCTTTTTTACAGCAGCACGACCTTAACTAATGTATGATCTCTCATACACCACACGTGCTTTAGAAACCAGACTTAAATTAAGGCAGCACCAAGTTACATTATTATTAGTAGCCTTTACAATGGTTTTGACTGTGAGTAATATAAAACCTGACCCAAACTGACTGAAATTATTAGGGAATATATTATCCCACAAAACCAGAAGCACAAAGGTACGGTAAGCACCATCTCTCTGTTCTGCCATGTGCTGGCTTTCCTTAGGGTGGTGAGTACCTTTCTTGGTTGCAAGGTGGCTGCTGTAGGTCCAGGCATCACATTCATAGATGAAATGTCTGTGGAAGAAGGAAGCTGTCTCCCGAGGTCTTATTAGGTTTTATTATTAGATGTGAGGAAAGCTTTTCAGGAAGTCCCCAAGAAGATTTCCCCTCATGCTCATTATTAAATTGATCATGGGGAAGTGGATTATTGTAATTAATTTAGACTAATCATTTGGGATAGTCAGAATTTAAGTGTCAACCA
>NW_007876061.1:0-572 GCF_000696425.1 Galeopterus variegatus
ATTTTAAGTTCTTTAAAGCATTTCATGGAATTACTTTTGAATACTTTGTGGTAAAATGATGTGTGATTTCTAGATTGACTTTCATTGACATTTTTTCTATGGCTTTTCAAAAAAATGTCATGTGATAGATATTAACTGTCATTAGGTAGAAACATAAAATTAGACTGTGCAACACTTAGAAGAAAAGATAAATCTAGAAAACAGCCAACATAGTGCTCATTTTATAGTAAACCTTAACGAAAAAATCTTACAATCTCTTATTAACTGTTACCAGGGAAAGAAAAGGACTGAACACAGCAAATTTGTCATTTGTTTCTACTCCAGGAAAAACTGGGCGGAATTAGATCACAAGTTTATGTTCCTGCAAGCTTTAAAGAATTCTAAGCTTACACAGATGTTCCTCTAACGTAAGTAATAATATAATTTGTTTGAATGACAATATTATTTGTTGATTATTTGCTCAATTATTGGATTCATATTTATTAAAAATTTAAAACAATTTTTAACATTTCTTTGCAGGATTAATTCTTTCAAAAAGCATCTATTATGGTAGGGGACTTTCTTAAAAAGGA
>NW_007876062.1:0-572 GCF_000696425.1 Galeopterus variegatus
ACCATCACCCCCAAAAGTTTCCTGGGGACCCTTGTAGTCCCTCCCTCAAACTCCTCTCCCTACCCCCTCCACATACCCAGGCAACCACCAATCTGCTTTCGGTGTCTATACATTAGTTTTCTTTGCTAGAATTTCATATAAGTGGAATCATATCATACAGTCTATACTTTGTGTGGCTTCTTTCATTTAACATAATTATTCTGAGATTTAATTATTCTGTTGCATGTAGCAATAGTTCATTCATTTATGTTTCTGAGTGATGGTCCATGGTATACCTATACCACGGTTTTCCTATCCATTTGCCTGTTGATGGACTTTTGTGGGGCGATTACAGATAAAAGTACTATGAACATTCATCTACAAGTCTTCGTATGGACATATATTTCCTTTTCTTTTTGGTAAATACCCAGAACTGCAATGGCTGGGCCATCTGGTAGATGTATGTATAGCTTTTTAAGAAAGTGCCACACTGACTCTCAGTGTGGTTGCACCATTTCACATCCCCATGGGCAAGTCCCAGTTCTTCCACATCCTCATCAATATTTGGTATAGGCAGTCTTTTCCATTTTTGT
>NW_007876063.1:0-572 GCF_000696425.1 Galeopterus variegatus
CTCTCTTGGGAGCTAACATCAGTTATCAGTTTTTATATGTAGATATGCACCCAAAATGTAGATCCCAAAACATAAGCCTTCAGTTAAATGCAGGGACCTAGCAGCTTCATGTACACACACACAACTGAAAAGTCATCTGCCACATATAATTAAGAAAAAAAACCCCCGAATTTTAAAAAACAAAACTCTGTTAGAGTTATTAATCTGTAAGAAATGATGAAATCTCTTCTTCTCTTTGTTGTTTTCTCTTTTATCTTTTAATGAAGTCTGCCAACTGTGTCATTTTCCCACTCATCCAGGCGCTGTTCATAAACAGAAAGGGACCTCGCAGAGCCACTCTCGAGGGAGTGTGCAGATTCTTCTTTTGCTTGTTTCCCATTGTTGGTTTCTGCTCTCTCTCTTTGATGAAAAGCAGTGTGGCACTTCAGAATACTTGCTCTTCAGATAGTGCTTTTGCTCTTGACCTACCAAATGATGTGAGTGTGGTTGCTCTAGAATTTTTCAATTCTTTTAAGTTGGTAAAACAGTGGTTTTGGAGGAATAGGTAATAGATGATTTCACCAGATGAAGTC
>NW_007876064.1:0-572 GCF_000696425.1 Galeopterus variegatus
AGGGAAAAGGCTTTATTCTCTAGAAGCAGTTGCCGCCAGATGTGTGAGTAGACAGGATATTGCTAGCAGTTTGAAAAGCAAATATTTTACTGCTACAGACTTCAGATAGTTAGATGAAGTGTCTTAGATCTTCTGGAGAAAGGTAGCAGCTTGATAGAGAGGTTTTCAGAGCTGTCCTCTTTAATTAAGACTGATATATTCAGGATCAGTTTCCTGACTTTTTGCAGCAATTTCTCACCTTCAATGAACCAGCTCTTTCACATGTCACATAAGTCCCTAATTCTATGCAGAGAGTGACTTTAATTTTCCTGGGAAAAAAAAAGATCAGTATGATATTTCTTCATTTATCTTTGCATCATTTGTAGTCTCTGTTTTATGAGAGTTTATGAAAGTTTTTGCAGTGTTATTTGGTGCATAAATACCCACAATTTTTCAAACTTCATTGAATTATGGCCTTTAGATTATAATTGTTTCTTTATCTCATTTAATGCCTTTTATACTTAATTCTCCTGTGTTCATTCTAGGAAATTGGAATATTTTTAGTTTTATACTTATTATAGCTTTTCTATTAT
>NW_007876065.1:0-572 GCF_000696425.1 Galeopterus variegatus
AAGCACAGTGGAAATCATGCATTTAGTGCCATTAGGGCTGATAAGCTAACTAAAATATCAGAGTTTTAGGCCAATGTAGCACTGGTATCTCTGGTGCATCTCATGTACTTTTATATATTTCAGTGTTATCTTTTGGTCAACAAAAATTACAAAAAGATTTTTTCTTGAAATTTATTTAAAAGGCGTATTTCTCAAAATATAGGGCCCATAGAGAGAAAATTATTTAAAGGGGTTCTTGGTGGGGAATAATTGTTGAATCCTTGATCAGTGACCACTGTTTTGATGATGAATGAGAGGAATTGTTTTTGAGACCTGGCTAGTCTGAAGGCCAAAGAGTTCTGGGTGGGTTGATTTTATTGCAGGTTAGCTGCAGGGAGCTGATTCTGTTTCAGACTGAACTTTAAACTCAGCTTTAAACTCTTCCATGGGAAGGAAGAGAACCTGAGGATATCATCATGGCACCTGCACACTGAAAGAGCTGAGGAGCAAGGCCCCCGGGGCCTTCAGAGCCAGCTTTGTGGCTGTAAGGCAGCTTGCCTCCTCTCACTGACCAGAGTTCCAGCAGGCACGGG
>NW_007876066.1:0-572 GCF_000696425.1 Galeopterus variegatus
GGAGTTTGTGACTATTGAAGAATACATATCCTATGAATACCACAGAGTCATTACGAGAAAGTCCACACATGAGCTATGACAATAAGTATTCTTTATTCTTGATGTGTCGAACACACTGTTCACTGCCATTTACTTACATTATTTCTAATTTCACCATAAACCTGCATGATGGGTGGGGTGGCCACAAGAATGCACCTTGTAGAGAGGGAGTGTAATTGACCAAAGGCCCCAACCACTGTGCTCTGAAGTCATTGCAGTGTTTCCTCCCAGGCTGTGTTTCCAAAGGGAGGCTCCCAGACAGTGATTAGCATTGCAGGGGTGATAAGTCAGGCTCATCCTGGGAGATGAGGGACTCCTGTGACTGCAGACTTTCACTTCAGGGCTTTCTGAAGGTCTTCCTGAACTTTCTTTAGACTGCAGGTTAAGCGAGGATGTTTCCATCATAGCTTTATTCTCTCTCTTCGGCACTTGGACTCAGGTGTACCTGGTGGCTCTTCTAACCTCCTCCAGTTCACTCTCCATTGCCTCTCATTGGCATTTTCCCTAAGAAAACCCCTGCACACTAAATCTTC
>NW_007876067.1:0-572 GCF_000696425.1 Galeopterus variegatus
TTTTCTTGATGCAGAAGAAAATGGCTGCTGTAAACCCTTGACAGTTTTCCAAAATGCTGACGGATTGTTTTGACAGTTTCTGCTTCTTTTTTGATATTTTTGCAGATGCATTGGCATTTGGAGCTGCCTACTCTACTATTTTGCTCTCTCTAGATAGTGTCCTTTGATGAAGAAAAGTTTTAATTTTGATGAGGTCCAATTTATCTGTTTTTTCTTTGGTTGTGTGTCATATTTAAGAAACCATTGACAAATCCAAGGTCATGAAGACTTGCCCTATGTTTCCTCCTAAGAGTTTTTTAGACTTAGTTCTTACATTTGGGTCTTTGATCCATTTTGAGTTAATTTTTGTATATGAGGTGAGGCAAAGATCCACTTTCATTTTTGCATGTGAAAATCCAGAGACAGCCCATCAGAATTCCTGGGATTTAGAGGTTGACGGACTTTCACAGAGCATAGCAACAATCTCTGAAATTTGGGTGTCTTTATTTTTTTTTATTTTTTTATTTTTTTTAATTTAATTTAATTTTGTCAATATACAATGTGGTTGATTGTTGTGGCCCATTACTGAAACC
>NW_007876068.1:0-572 GCF_000696425.1 Galeopterus variegatus
ATAGACAGGGTTTCTCCTTCCAAAAATAATCCTATTCCATATTTTATTTGCATATATATATATATTTTTTTCCCAGAGAAGCATTGGTCTGCTGACGGTTTTGTGCTGTAGGAAAGCTATTCGTGTGTATATGGAGGAAACTTGTGAAAAGACCATAAACACGATGGCTCTGCACACTTGACTGCATTTCTGGCTGGGCCATTTACCAGCTGCGTGACTTATTCTCTCACTTCTACAATGAGACAAGAAGACCTGCCTGGCACGTGGTGGTCAATGAATACAAGCCGTTTCTTTTCCCTCTCTAACATTAAATGAGACAAAGGTAAAGTGTTCAGCACCATACCTGGCGCATAGTAGGTGCTCCATACCTGTCAGCGATTATTGTGTTTTTGCATTGAAAGCATTGCCTAGAACATAAAATATACTGAAAATTTCTTTTTGATGAATGAATGTTTGCACCATAATATCTAACTCATAGAGTGTTCACTTTGTGCTAGACACTTTGTAACTTCTGAACTTCTGTGAACTAATTCGATCTTCTTAATAAACATAGGTAATATTATGAAAGCATT
>NW_007876069.1:0-572 GCF_000696425.1 Galeopterus variegatus
GTTAATTCAATCTAGTACTGACACTACATTTATAGCAGAATCTGCAATTAGTGTGACCATTTAAGTTTTCTGTAATCCACTTTCATTCTCCAACATGCATCTGTCTCCGGCACAGGTCAAAAAGGTGAGTGGCACCAGTGTCTGAAATCCCTCAAATAACAGGTGTTAATTTTGACTGACTGTATTGGTCACTAGAGGCAGTTATGTCTTCCAATTGACCTTTACTGCCATAAGAATTTTCACTCTGTGGATCAGGATATCAATGTGGGAGTGTCAGTTGTTGGCTATACATTTTTCAGTTATAAAACTGGAGAAATAACCACTGATTGCATTCAGGGTTCCACTGGTCCCACAGTAAGGGGACCCAAACCAAACTCTTTCAAATGCCTAACTGTAAGTCTCTATTCTGACTGGTGGACTACAGTGACGTTTGGAGTCTCAGTTTAGAACCAATGTCAGGTGTGCCCCAATAATCTGATTATTTTCTCTTTCCCAGTGCATGGCCATTCTGGTAAATAAGATAAGGCTGAGAGAAAACTTATATTACAAAGTTTGTTTTATTTATTTTTTTT
>NW_007876070.1:0-572 GCF_000696425.1 Galeopterus variegatus
GTGGGAGAGGTGCCAAGATACTAGAGATGGTCACAAGGATCTCCAACTTCATATTAATACAGATAAAAAGGATTTTGCAAATGATATATTAGGAAACTTGACAATACTGTGCATGATTATTGAATATAGTAGTGGACAAAGGTTTGATGCGTCTACTGCTGGGGTAATTTGTAAATATATATCTAGACTTTAGAAAAATTCAATCTAATCTCTCTATATCTAAGAATCTATTCTCAGGAAGTAATCTTGAAGGTAGAAGAAGCTTTGTATTCAAAGATGTTGGTTCCATGTTCTTTATAAATGTGAAAATCAGGAGCAATGTACCTGTCTAACCACACAAGCATGTTAAAGAAAGTTGGTGTCTATCCCTAACAGTGGAATATTATGAAGCCTTTAACAGAAATGATTGTGAGGGCCACATAGTAACATTAATGGTATGCATAAAAAAATTTTAAATGAACAAAGCAAAGTACAATTTTAATTGCAACATGCAAATCTAAGCCTTTAAAAATAAGTCCTGAAGGAAATATACTAAATGTTAATAATTGTTGCAGAGTTAGTTTGAAGTATAA
>NW_007876071.1:0-572 GCF_000696425.1 Galeopterus variegatus
AGGAGAGTCACAAGGAAGTGAAGCTTGGAAGAGGGAAGGAGAGAAGGAGAGTGGTAGGGAACGTTACAGGGGGTGGAGCAGGAGTAGGGCAGAGTGAGGGCACCACAAGGTAGTCTGCACCCTGACAAACCTGGAAGGGTGAATTACAGTACCTACAAGAAAAATCAGAGCAGTACTTTCCTGCATTTTCCCCTTAACACATTTCCTACCCCACCCCAGCCTCCGGCTTTGCAGTGACAGTCTCAGCGAAATAACAGTCAGGAAAATAGACACTGGATGGAAATGACTTCTCCTTGACACATCAGCTTGTTGGGCAATATCTGGCACTTCACGAAGCAGATTCAGCTGCCCCAGACATATCTGAGCAGGAGCTCTGAGAAGGAGCAGAAATGAGGGCTGGTAGAGAGGAGCATGTACAGGCTTGTCCTGGGCTCTGTCCTCACACTCCACACTTATATGACACCTAGTATGGAGCCGCATGTCCATGCTTCCAGCTTTGGCTGCTACCCTTGAGTGCCCATCACATGTAAAGCCTTTCTTTGGGCCCTAAGCAGAAACGCCAAGTTGCTCAA
>NW_007876072.1:0-572 GCF_000696425.1 Galeopterus variegatus
CACACACACACACACACACACACACTCCTGTTGGTTTTGTTTCTCTGGAAAAGCTGGACTGACAGATTTTGGTACTGAGAAGTGGATTGCTGCTATAAAAAAATAACTAAAAATGTGTAACTGGCTTTGTAGGTGGGTAATAGGGGAGAGAGGCTAGAAGAGTTTAAAGCTACGTGCTATAAAAAGTCAAGATTGCTCATGGGACTATTAGTAGAAATAAGGACATTAAAGGTGATTCTGGTGAGTGCTCACAAAGAGAAGAGGAAAGCTGGAGAGAAAGGCTCCGTTTTCTTAGAGAATACATAAGTACAAACAGAATATTGGTGGAAATATTGATGTTAAGGGCCATTCTGGTGAGGGCTTAGTTGGAAATGAGGAACAGATTATTAGAAACTGAAAGAAAGACAATTCTTGTTAAAAAGTGATGAATAACTTGGCTGAATTGTGTTCTAGTGTTTTGTGAAAGGTGGAACATGTGAGTAATGAGATTGGATGTTTAGCAGTGGAGATTTCTCTTTTTTTTTTTTTTTCCTTTTTGTCTTTTTTCGTGTCCGGCAACGGATCGCAACCCT
>NW_007876073.1:0-572 GCF_000696425.1 Galeopterus variegatus
AATAACAGGATGGAGATCTCTAAACTATTCAAAGGAAAATAAATGATTTGCTGACAGTTTTTGTCCAATTGATGGGAAATTAATATAGTCTTTTGCAGAAAGCCCCCTATTCCAAAAGTGACTTTGTACACACTGTTAAATTAACACGCATAGTGTTTAACTCAAACAGGAACTGACATTTTCACTCAACAGTTTATAAAAGACTATAGATGCATAGACAGCCAAATCACACATACTCACAAGAATGCTAATTTACTTTCAAATGCTTTTGTTAGCAATGATTTAGAACTTTTTTGTAAATTCTAGTATTATACTAGGATATTGAACTTCACTAAAACTTTAATCTGTTAATATATATTTAAAAGAAAACTGTTTTGGAGGTCCAACCATTAAGTAAATACATGTTTATATATGATTTTAGTTAGAGTAAAAGAAAATTATGTTATTATGTCATATCTATACACACATACATATATCATACAGGTGTCATATGTCTGCATATGTACAAGTATGTGTGTGCACACAGGTATCATACATATTATATTCTATTATATATTTTCTTGATTATATAA
>NW_007876074.1:0-572 GCF_000696425.1 Galeopterus variegatus
GCCCTTGCCAGCATATTTTAATTACAAAATGTGCCACTTCTTTTAGGAGTTAACCAAAAGTCTTATTCCCCAGGTTGGCCTAGTGACTGACATCAAGGGCATTTCCAACTAAGCCATACTGAATCAACGATCTTAAAAAAAAATGTGTGCACACTTCCAGGCAACCCCCTAGCCCTGCTTCAATGGGATGGCTACCTCTTAATGCCCTCAGAAGAGGAAATTCCGGAGCTGTTTTGCAAATCACACCCTGCTGATTTGCGTGAAATGGTAAGTCTGTTTATTTTGGTCTTCTCACGGCATTTTTCTCTATTTCAGATGGTAGATGAAAGAAGTATTGACTCTAGCAGACTGGTCTTGGGTGAGAAGGAGCAAGCAGAAGCGCTACTGTGAAAACATGTGGAAGATGCATATGAATGAGAGTAGGCTAACTACTACAGAAAACCCCAAATCTCAATGTCTGAACCAATAAACTGCATTTTCTTGATCACATCACAATTTAAACAAGGATCAGGAGTGGGAGGACCCATGGGCCAGTCCTGGAAGTGGGACACATCACTTTCCATGGGGCAGAA
>NW_007876075.1:0-572 GCF_000696425.1 Galeopterus variegatus
TTATCCTTGCCCACTTACTGTCTATTCTAAACACAGCAGTAGTGCCTCTGTTCAAAATTCTCCAAAGGTTACCCCTCACTCAGTATAACAGCCAAGTGTTTCTAGTGGCCTGTGGGGGTTTCCATCCCTTCCCCTCCCCTCTAACCACAACCATCCACTTATTCTTCCTTAAATAAGTCAGGAACAAAGCACGAGTGATACTATTCAAGAAATCTCAGGCTAAACGATAAAAGGCAAAACACCTTCTGCCTTGCTCACGTTCTCTCTCTCTCTGCTTGTCCTTGGGATCTGGACACCATGCTGTTAGGCAGCCAAGCAGCTACATGGAAAGCCCACATGTAGCTGGTCCCATCAGAGCCCAAGTTGAGACCCAGTCAACAGCTGGTATCAGCCTCCAGGCATTTGAGTGCCAGAGTCTTTAGATGACTCTAGTCTAGATTTCAAGCTGCCACAGCTTATGCTCAGTGAATCAGAGATAAGCTGACCCCATGGCATGTTGGCCAAATTGCAAGTTTGTAAATAAAGTAAATGTTATATTAAGTCACTGACTTTTAGGGTGGTTTGTTACATAG
>NW_007876076.1:0-572 GCF_000696425.1 Galeopterus variegatus
TCATTGTGATCTTTAATTGATTCTTCCTCTAAAAGTGAATGGATGGAAAAAGATATACCATTCAAATAGAAACCAAAAACGAGCAGGAGCAGTTATTCTTATATTGGAAAAAATAGACTGTCAATGAAAAATCATAAAAAAGAGACAAAGAAGGCCACTGTATAATGATAAAGGGATCTATCCAGCTAGAAGACATAACAATCATTCACACGGATGCATCCAGTCCTGGAGAACCAAGATATATAAAGCAAACACTCTTAGACCTAAATAAAGAAATAGGACGTAATACATTAATAGGGGTTGATGCAAACACCCCTATCTCAGTATGAGACAGATCTTCCAGGTGACAAGTCAACAAAGAGACCCAGGATTTAATCTACACCTTAGACCAACTGGACCTGGAGCTCATGGAGCATTCTTCAGGATAGTACACAAATTTGGTCACAAATCCAGTCTTATCAAATTTCAAAAAAGCTGAAATAATTCCAAGTATCTTTTCAGACTATGATGAACTAAAATTGGAAAAAAATAATAGGCAAACTATAGAAACTATAAAAACACATGGAAACTAA
>NW_007876077.1:0-572 GCF_000696425.1 Galeopterus variegatus
TTTTTCACATTTCTTATTTCCTTTAAATTTATTAAGGCTTTGGGCCAGCCTGTGACTCACTTGGGAGAGAGTGGTGCTGATAACACCATGGCCGCGGGTTCGGATCCCATATAGGGATGGCCGGTTCGCTCACTGGCTGAGCGTGGTGCTGACAACACCGAGTCAAGGGTTAAGATCCCCTTACCGGTCATCTTTAAAAAAAAAAAAAAAAAATTTATTAAGGCTTTAAGATGGTAAATCCTCAGGCAAAGTGTGACCAGCTAGGAAGAGGCAAAGTTAGGATCTGATTCCAATCTTGTTTCTCTTTTTTTTTTTTTTCATATTATTAATTTTTTTTTTTATTATTTTCCAATCTTGTTTCTCAATTCTCTATTATGTCACTGTTTTGTGCTACCTCTATAGAACTTAAGCCAATAAAGCAATATCACGGAAAATTTTTTAGAAAAGGAAACTTGAGGTAATGATAAGAGTATTGCAGGGTTTTATTTATTTATTTATTTATTATTATTTTTTAAAAGATGACCGGTAAGGGGATCTTAACCCTTGACTTGGTGTTGTCAGCACCACGCTCT
>NW_007876078.1:0-572 GCF_000696425.1 Galeopterus variegatus
GCTCACTGGCTGAGCGAGGTACGGGTGCAACACTGAGGGTTGCGATCCCGTTGCCGGTCCCGGTCCGATACGGGCGTGACACCGAGGGTTGCAATCCATTGCCAGTCACGAAAAAAGACAAAAAGGAAAAAAAAAAAAAAAAAAGAGAGGCTGCCAAACTTTTTACAATACTGTACAAAAATATCTGTCCTCTCATATCCAATAGCTTTGCAAGTTTTTATGGTAAGGATGAATAAAAAAGGCAAATGCCAACAGTTTTACATAGTAAAATATAGAGGATGACATTAAGAGGGAAGAGTACCCATAAAGAGGGGGATACATGAGGGTGATCAGTCAAAATGATGGCAGCAATAAGAAAAAAACTAGTGAGCCAGGACCTCCAAAGATGGTTCCTGTAAGAGATTTGCCAGTGGCAGAGTGGTCAAAGAACTTACATACAAAATGGGCTTTATTCAGCTAAAAAGATAGAGCTCAGAAAAAAAATGCTTCTATAGTTAGCTTGGCTAAATACGATTTCAAATTGAAATTCACCTATCATGTTTCTGCTAACTATCTCAAGGTATTTGAAAAAC
>NW_007876079.1:0-572 GCF_000696425.1 Galeopterus variegatus
GGCCTCAAATGTCAGCCACTCTCCAGTATGCCTCCCCCTCTGAGGACCACTTAGTTGCTAGCAGACAGCAAGCTGTGGTTACCACGGGAACCATCTCTCCTTGGTACAGTTAATTGGACCAAGAGGAATGGAAGGGGTAGAGGAGCACCTGGGATGACCAGAGAAGGAGGCAGAGAGTGCCCAGAGTGGGGCTTAGAGTTGGCGAGGTGGAGCGAGGACAGACAGGAGAGGGACAGAAGCTGGCCAGAGCGCCCAGTTGCTAGGCTGATGAGCAGCCCCAGGGGAGGGTGACACAGTGATGGGTCAGTCCACCGAGTCCCCACCTTGTCATGGTTTTTATCACATGCTGCTGTATGTCTCTGTCATGATGTCTCAAAGATTGTTTAGGCCAATCCTGCAGGCTGGAGTTGCCAGGTCTGGGTCTGCTGGTGTTTTGTGGCATCCCCTGCTAGGGCCACCAGATGGACAGGGGCTGCATAGGGCAGGTCAGAGAAAGCAGAGACTCCAGAACAGTCATTCATCAAAGAAGCCCCAAGTTCTCCGGCTCCTGTGGATAAGTGGTCAGCCAGGCA
>NW_007876080.1:0-572 GCF_000696425.1 Galeopterus variegatus
TGAGGGGACGAGGGCACCCAGAAATGCAAGGGGATAGGAGAATCCTCAGTTAATGTCTCAAGTTATATCCTGCTGTGAAGACTGATCTCTTTTCATAGCCTAAGGGCCTGCAACACTGAGTCCCTGGCTGACCCCTCCAATCTCCTCTCCAGCTGGTCTCCCTCCCTCACTGTGCCTAGATTCTGATCTCCTAATAGACTCTGTTTTCATGTCTCAGGGCCTTTGCACCTGCTCTTTCTTGTGCTTGGGATGCTCTTCTCCAGGTCCTTCGTGCCCGAGTCTCATCATTCAGGTCTTGGCTGAAAAGTCATCTCCTCAGAGAGCTTCTTCCTTTTCTATTGAAGTATAAACCATCCTGGTTAATTTTATCCCGTCACTGCATTTTAAAAATAAGTTCTCCCATCATCTAAAATAATCTTGTTTATTTGTTGATCATGTGAAATATTTACTAACAGTAATATCCACGGTGTCAAAGATGAGAATGTGCAAGGACCTTTGATGCTAAACTGGCCTGATGCACAGAACTGGATAAGTGGCCCAAAGATTTTCTTGGACCTCAATTAAGAGATTCA
>NW_007876081.1:0-572 GCF_000696425.1 Galeopterus variegatus
CACAGTAGAATAAGAAAAAGCTTTGGGGTTAGACAAACCTGGACACAAACCTCACCTCTGCCCCTTGAAGTTGTGTGAACCTCTCTGGGTCTTGGTTAATTCAATTGTAAAATGGAATGGCAATACCCACCTTGGAGGTTTTGTGAAGAGCAGAGAATTGTATGTACCCAGCCCACTGCACATAGAGGCACTGTAGCTTTATCATTTACAAATCTGCAACGGGGGAGTGATTTTGCCCCAGCCTCAAGATAGTCTTTCCTACACATTGCAAAATAGATGGAACCGTAACCATGCCAAGGGGATAAGATGCTGAAGGAGACTGGCTCTCTCTGCCTTTGCAAGGCCATCCTAACCCCCTTGGCATCCACGAAAGAAAGACAATAAATTCTAATCAATCAAATTACTGCAGAGCCCAGAGTAATATTATATCTTAGTAATATAATTCTCTTAAAGGGAGGATTTCCCAGATGTCATCAAAATTAGTACTTTATACTTCCCTAAAGAAAATGGGGAGATGGGGCCGGCCCGGTGGCGCACTGCTACAGTGCGCCGCTTGGGAGTGCGGCGGCGCT
>NW_007876082.1:0-572 GCF_000696425.1 Galeopterus variegatus
ATACACAAAATGTGTGCTTATTGATTATGTTATCAGTAAGCCTGCCAGTCAACAGTAGGCTATTAGTAGATGATTTCTGGGTGAGCCATTTATTGCCTTTCTGAAAAAATCTTCTGAATACCTAAGATTATGACAAATGAAGACTATTATTTCACATTTCAAATTAAAGTCAGTTTCATTCTTGGCTGCAGAATTCACTGCCAGAAATTACTCAAGTTCTAGAGCTATAGTTCTAAACTTTTTTTCCTCTTAAAAAATCCTAAAAGTTTCGTGAAGGTTGAATTATAATATAGAAGTCCTTCGTAATTCTGATATTGAGAGTCTATTCATTATTTTTAATTTAACAGATATTTATTTTGATTCTGTTATTCACAGATCACTGTGCCACACACTGGAGACATAATAATAAACAAGACATGGATGTTAAAGTTCATGGATGTTATAGTTCAGGATGTTATAGACAGAGAAGTAAACATTAATGAATTATGATAAGTGTGATGAATTAAAACAAGTAATTTGGTTAAAAACCATTCACAGAAGGAGGAATGAAGTGTTTTAAGTTAAGCATGATG
>NW_007876083.1:0-572 GCF_000696425.1 Galeopterus variegatus
AAGGTATGGCTGTGTTTGTCAATTTGGTTTGCCTACTCTGTGACTGCTCAGTTGGCCCTTATTGTTCTATATGTGTGTTTGCCTCGAGAATTGGGCCTTCCCGAGAAGTTTCATCCCTGGTCAGCTCTGGGAGTTCTCCCTGATCCTTGAGTTCTGGCCCTGGCAGCTGGATCCGGTCCTGCCCGCCCCACAGGGTGTGTGAGAACTGTATGTCTCCGCCTCGCTATCCGGGCATTTCCCCTCTCTGTGTGCACAGGATGGGGCCTCCCAGGAGGGTGCGTCTTTTTTTCTGAGACTCTTCCTCCTTTGCCAGACCCCTCCCCTCTCTGTGCGCTCAGTACAGGGCTGGGGCGTGTCTTCTGCAATCCTCATCTCTCAGCCCCGCCGGGCCCTGAAGGGGTCTCAGGCCTCCGGCACGGACACTGTGGGCGTTCTTGCAGCCCTGGCTAAGGTCCTCTCTGGGCCTCCCACCTTCCCCCAGTATTGCGGCCCCCTGTGGGGTTGAGTCATTTCCCACACCAGGGCGCAAGCCCCCCAGGGGAGGATCCCACAGCACACAGTTCCTCTTTGAA
>NW_007876084.1:0-572 GCF_000696425.1 Galeopterus variegatus
TGATGGAGATGTACAAGATTTATGCTGTTTTCATGCCTGCTAACATAACATCCATTCTGCATTCCATGGATCAAGAAGTAGTTTTGACTCTCAAATTTTATTATTTAAGAAATACATTCTGTAAGGGTGTTGCTGCCATAGAGAGTGATTCCTTTTACAGATCTGGGCAAAGTAAATTGAAAACCTTGTGATAAGGATTCTCCATTCTAGATGGCATTAAGGACATTGGTGATGCATGGGAGGAGGAAAAAATGTCCACATTAATAGGAGTTTGGAAGAAGTTTGATTTTAACTTTCATGGATGACTTTGAGGGGTTCAAGACTTCAGTGGAGGAAGTAACTGCAGATGTGGTGGAAAGAGCAAGAGAACTAGAATTGGAAGTGGAGCCTGCAGATGTGACTGAATTGCTGCAATCTCATGATAAAATTCTAGTGGAGGAGGAGTTGCTTCTCATGGATGAACACAGAACATGGTTACTTAAGCCAGAATCTACTCCTGGTTAAGATGCTGTGAACATTGTTAAAATGACAACCAAGGATTTAGAATATTACATAAACTTACTTGATAAAGC
>NW_007876085.1:0-572 GCF_000696425.1 Galeopterus variegatus
TTGGTGGGACTGTAAATTAGTGCAGCCATTACAGAAAACAGTATTGATTTTCCTCAAACAAATACAAATAAAACTGCCATCTGACCCAGCATTTCCACAGCTGGGTATACACCCAAAGGAATACAAATCATTATGTCAAAGGGATATCTCCACTCCTATGCTTATTGCAGCCTATTTCCAACAGCCATGAGTTGGAACCAACCTAAATGTCCATTGACAGATGACTAGATAAGGAAAATGTGGTATATTTACAGAATGGAATGCTACTCTGCCATAAAAAAAAAGAAGAAGAAGCAAATTCTGCCATTTGTAGCAACCCAGATGAACTTAGAGAAAATTATGTTACTTGAAATAAGTCAGGCACAGAAAGAACTACTACATGTCCTCATTCATAGGTGGGAGGTAAAAAAGTAAAGAAAAAAAGGAAGGGAAAAAAGGGAGGGAGGGAGGGAGGGAGGAATGGAAGAAGGAAGGAAAAAAGAAAGAAAGAAAGAGAGAGAGAGAAAGAAAAAGAGAAAGAAAGAGAGAGAGTAACTATAATCACAATGATTCACTGAACTTTCAAAAAGGGA
>NW_007876086.1:0-572 GCF_000696425.1 Galeopterus variegatus
ATTTGAATCCTCATCAGAATGGCCTTTAACCATTCATATTTCTACCAATGTTTTGTCCAACATTTTGTTCATGATTATTTATGTATTCTCTAAGAAGCTGAAAGCTTTCTGTACTTATCATGAATTATACTTACTTCCTTAATAAAAATTCAGTGATAGAATTAGTATATTATATTGTGTGTGAAATATGTACTTCTGCTTATTTATTTATTTATTTATTATTATTTTCTTTTGTCCTTTTTTGAGACTGGCCACACCGCGCTCAGACAGTGAGCGCTGTGAGCGCACCGGTCATCCCTATATAGGATCCGAACCCGTGGCAGAGCGCTACTGCGCTCTCAGCGCCGCACTCTCCCGAGTGCACCACGGGCTCGGCCCTCTGCTTATTTATTTATTTAATCAATTATTGTCCTGATTACTTTGGGGATATTTAATTTTTAAGCTATTTTTAAATTTTTAGCAGAAAAAAATTCAATTCAACCTATATATCAAAAATTTACAAAAAGCAAATAACAAGTAAAGTGCACTTTTAGAATGAATTAAATAGATACAAAATAAACAGATAATGCATA
>NW_007876087.1:0-572 GCF_000696425.1 Galeopterus variegatus
TCCATTTTACAGATTAATGAATGGAGGTTCAGAGAGGTTAAGAAACTTGCCCAATGTCACCCATCAAGGAAGTGACAGAACCAGGTCTAGCCTACTCCACAGTGTACAACAAGGTTGACTTATAGGGCAAAGAAATTAACAACAAATACAGAAAAAAAAAATCATCTTACGAAGTGCCACTAGTCTACATTGGTTTAAGTGCAGAGGACAGGGGATTCAGGTCTGTGGACCTAAGGTCTTAGGATTCTGTGCTACACCTGCCTCTGTGCTGAGAGGGCAGCATTCTCCATTTATCCTCAGCCAAAGGAACAGACAGAGTGGGCAGACCCAGCGCCACAGTGTCCCTGAAACAGTCTGAAGAATCTGGCTCTGGTCATCTCTGTTGCCTGTCATGGGCTGCACTCTCAGACGAAGGCTCTGGTATCAGGAAGGCCATGGAGTTGGTGGGCAAGGATGGCTGAGGCTCAGGAAAGGCACCCCTACTACTCACAGTGCAAAGGTTCATCCCCCAATGGAAGGCCATTTAAGGAGTTTCCAGAGCTTGTTTCACTATGAGGATTGGGTGGCTGGAC
>NW_007876088.1:0-572 GCF_000696425.1 Galeopterus variegatus
AAATACTCTTTCTACTTGCCAGGTCTGGCCCAGACAGCAGGGAATTTTGGTGATATTTTCCTGATATTTTGGTGCAATGGGTGTTTGAATAATTGACTTAATTGCACGCGTTCCAATCACTAAAGATGTGAAGCCTCTCAGTGCTTTTCTAAATATCTGTGAAACTCATCACCCACAGCCAGTTTTGCCCTGCTGATTTGCTCAGCCTGAATCCAGTGTGGTGCAGTCTGATGCTTAGTATTTGTGTACACTTGTGCAGCCTCTCCAGGCATCAGCTTCCTCATCTATATCACAAGACAATAATATGCATCTCACAGAGTTAGATTCTATAAGCCAAAGCATTGTCACGGTCCTTGGCACACAGTAGGCATTTAATATTTCTACTCTTTCTTCTTCTCCTCCTCCTCTTCCTCTGTAGCAACTGTAGCTCCTCATCCTTTATTGCTCATTTACTTTAAACCCGATGTTTAAATCTGTTATATTCTAAGATTGGAAATACTCTAGGATACCGTAGCTATGGCCTAGCTGTTATCTAGCCTAAGGGTCAAGGAGAACCTGCACTTATTCTTAGA
>NW_007876089.1:0-572 GCF_000696425.1 Galeopterus variegatus
CTCTCTGAAAGCTTGAGGGGAGGATCCTTCCTGGCCTCTTCCAGCGTCTGGTGGTTGCTGCAGTCCTTTCCTTCTTTGGCTGTAGGTGCGTCACTCTGGTCTCTGTCTCCATCATCCCATGCTGTTCTCCCTGCGTGTCTGTCTCTGTGTCTTTATGCTTCTGTGTCCAAATTTTCCTCCTTTTATAAGGACACTGGTCATTGGATTAGAGCCTACCCTAATCTAGTAAGACTCATCTTAATTTGATTATATCTGCAGAGACCCTATTTCCAAATAAGGTCACATTCACAGGTCCCAGGGCACTATACAACCTACTACACTGGGCAAATATTCACAAGATAAAGCTCCCAGGGACCAGCAGCTACCACAGGATGAGATCTTCGCAGACTCAGCTCCCTGGTGGTCCCGATGCTGTGTGGATTCTTGCTGTGTCCACTTGGGGGTATTTCATGGTTAATTGTTTACCCCTCCCTTGATAGCATGGTGGTTATGGAACATGACCAACCAGAAGTGTCCAAAGAACAGGAGTGGTTTGAAAGCCTAAGAAAAGTGATTTAAATGAGGAAAATAAA
>NW_007876090.1:0-572 GCF_000696425.1 Galeopterus variegatus
TAAAGACCATATTTAAGTGGTTTGGTATTGGCCTAGTAATTGAGAAATAGATCAATGCAGTGAGTGGAACGTCAGAAAAATACCTAGGCAGACATGGGAATTTAGTCTTTGCTTACGTTGTCTTTCAGAAACATGAATAATTTAAAAAAATGATGTTGGGGTAACTGAAAAGCCATTTGAAAAACAGCACAGCTGGATTGTTTCTTTACAATTTGCACCAAAATAATATGTAATTTAAACACCTATTTAATAAAATAAAAACATGGCAAACTTATCAGTGTTTTTGGTATGGGAAAGACCTTTTTAACCATCATGTTAAGCCCAGAAGTCAAAAAGAAAATGTAGTGTAAAGTGATATCTTCTAAATAGTGAAAACTTTATCACACACACACACATGTGTGCACACACACATCCCAATCCATAAACAATTCAAAAGGCAAATGGAAATTTGGAGGAAAATGTACTTGCACAATGTGTCTACTTACGAAACTTTTTTCTCCCCCTCAACTACGGTCTTTTGTCCAAACGTGGACAAGAGTCTGAACAAGACATTTAAAGAAAATAAAGTTCCA
>NW_007876091.1:0-572 GCF_000696425.1 Galeopterus variegatus
GTCCTCACATGGCCTTTCCTCTGTGCACACATATTCCTGGTGCCTCTTCCTCTTCTTATAAAGACACCAGTTCTATCAAATTAGGGTCCCACCCATAGGATTTCATTTAATCTTAATTACCTCCTTAAAGGCCCTAGCTCCAAATACATTGGGGGTTAAAGCTTTAACATGAATTTGGGGGACCCAATTCAGTCTATAACAAACCCATATTTTTGAAAACCTAATAAGAGAAAGATATAATACTAGACCCAGGAAATACAGAAACGAATTAGACATTTTTCATGGCCTCAGAAAGTACACACCTTAATGTGGGGAGATCCAGATCCGCACGTGTACAACTATCTAGAGGGCAAGTCAGCTATGAAAAGTGTGACTGTTAGAATCTAAGAGAGAGTGATAAGCTGCTATAGGAGAGAGAGAGAGAGAAAACGCACCAGTGGATGAGTTTAATCAAAGGATGCAGTACGGTCGTGTGTCCTTCAGAATGATCATCCAGGTAACAGCATGGAAGGTGGACTGGGGTAACAAGGCTGCAAGCAAGGAGGAAAGTTAGTAGACTCTTATTAACCCAG
>NW_007876092.1:0-572 GCF_000696425.1 Galeopterus variegatus
AGACAGTATGAGAAATGAGAGAGCAGCCAGGGGACCAGTCCCATTGGGGCTGTGAATAACTACAAAAGCAGGAAGTGGGTTGGCTCATGTAAAAGGCATCTGAAATTCTAACCTAAGCTGTATCACCATTTTTTCTTATCTTTTTGGTAAGCCCTTTACTCTGCTCTTAGGTGATCTTGAAGACGTATTCCCTCCACCAGCCTGTGAGCCATTTATTGAGGAAGAGTCTGAGGAAGAACTGAATGTGGGAATGAAGTGATGGGAGAGTCCACAAACCAAAAG
Source organism: Galeopterus variegatus (assembly GCF_000696425.1). Classification (NCBI taxonomy): domain Eukaryota; kingdom Metazoa; phylum Chordata; class Mammalia; order Dermoptera; family Cynocephalidae; genus Galeopterus; species Galeopterus variegatus. Next base: position 283 of record NW_007876092.1, read on the forward strand.
TGAGAAGAAAGAGACAGTAAAGAGTTAACAATTCACTGCCAATGTGTTCTGATTACAGCCTGCAGGTCCTGGAGCCCCAATGCCTCGTTCGAACTACACGAGAATAGACAAGTCAGAGAGGGAAAAAGCGTTTCGTTCTTAAGAGGAGAGACATTAAGAGTTAGGGGTGAAGGTGATGAAAGAAAGAGTTCTGAGAAAGGGAGAATGGAGAGCTCCTGACAAGGGTGAGTCCAGCACATCTGTGGCACATCTGAATAGCCCGAGTGCCCTGCACTCTCAGACACCTGAGG
>NW_007876093.1:0-572 GCF_000696425.1 Galeopterus variegatus
ATTCTGACTACTGTGTGGAGGATAAACTGTAGGGGAAGGCAAGGGCAGAAGCAGAAGCAGGGAGACCAATTAATAGATTATTATAATAGTCCAGGATACAGAAATCATAAAAACATAAACTATAATAATTTCTATTATTAATGATTAATATAAATTAATTTTATTCTAGGCTCTTTTAAAAAACCTTCTTTTGCCTGTTTCCATAGACTTTCACTTGAGAAATAATGAAAATTTAAAAGTTGGCCTTCTAAAATAATATGAGGGTGTTTCAAAAAGTTCATGGAAAGATTTGTATTATCTGTCAATTCTACTTTTCCATGAACTTTTTGAAGTACCCTCACATCCTCATGGGTTCATTTGAAAACTCGATCTTTCCCTGAAAATGTTAGTGAGAAGTCCAGGAGAAATGTGAGAAGGGAATAATAAATCACAAAATGTGTAAGGCTATATTTCTTCTTTGTTATTGAAAAAGTCTGAGAAAATTATTGATTTGTAGAGTGGGCCTATAAATGTGGTTTCGTTTCTGTTTAAGTACAGTGGCTGATGCTCCACTTGCTATGTGCTGTTCTTTT
>NW_007876094.1:0-572 GCF_000696425.1 Galeopterus variegatus
GGCTGTGCTGGTTTAAACTCCCACCAACAGTGTGCAAGTGTTCGCTTTTCTCCACATCCTCCTCAAAACTTGTTTTCTTTTGTCCTTTGTCTTTTTGATACTCGCTATTCTATCAAGAGCAAGGTGATATCTTGTTGTTCTTTTTTTTTTTTCCTTTTTGTCTTTTTTTTTTTTCATGACCAGCAGCGGATCGCAACCCTCAGTGTTGCGCCCGTACCGGCCCGGGACCGGCAATGGGATCGCAACCCTCGGTGTTGCTCCCTGCCCCTCGCTCAGCCAGTGAGCGGGAACTGGTCTGTATGTGGGATCCGAACCCTCGGCAGGAGCGCCGCCGCGCTTCCCAAGCGGTGCACTGCAGCAGTGCGCCACCGGGCAGGCCCTATCTTGTTGTTCTGATTTGCATTTCCCTGACGGTTTCTGATGGTAAGCATTTTTTTTATATGCCTGTTGGCCACTTGTGTGTCTTCTGAGATGTACTTATTGAGAAAAGCCTATTAAGATCCTTTGCCCATTTCTCAGTTGGGTCATTTGATTTTTTGCTAAGTTCTTATATATTCTTGATATTAGCCTTG
>NW_007876095.1:0-572 GCF_000696425.1 Galeopterus variegatus
AGTGAGCGGGAACCGGTCTGTATGTGGGATCCGAACCCTCGGCGGGAGCACCGCCGCGCTTTGGAAGCGGCGCACTGTAGCAGTGCGCCACTGGGCCGGCCCCCAAACTGAATTTTTTTGTTGTTGCTATCCTTATGATAATATTAAAGTAAATTTCATAAAAGAAAAGAACTGTGAGATGCCATTATCCCAACACAAAATTTAAAAACTTTTTTCTTTTTAAGATTATAAAGTATTTCAACCACAGGGAAGTGTAAAGAATAAGATAGAGTGCCCATGTACCTGGTACTTGGATTTAACAACTTTTAATATTTAATAATTTTAATAATATTTTAATAATTATATTTATTATTAATAATTATCTAAACAGACACAGTTGAAGACCCTTTGCATTATCTCTTGATCCCATTCCAGTTCAACTGTTTTCATTTTTGCCTATTTCTTTATTTGTCTTTCTATTTACAACATTTTAAAAGGCTATGTGATCGTAATCATAGCAGAAAATTGTGTCATCTTTTTTTTTTTTCCTTTTTGTCTTTTTCTGTGTCCGGCAACGGATCGCAACCCTCAGT
>NW_007876096.1:0-572 GCF_000696425.1 Galeopterus variegatus
AGGAAGATGCTGCCTCTTGTGCTGACCTTCCAAAGGCTCGAGATCACAGCCGGTTGTCTCCTGGCTGCTGATGAGGGGATCAATTTTGCCCAGGAGAGTGATGGAGAAATAAGCAAACAGAGCACAAATAGCAGTGACATGCAGTGGATGCCAGGAACAATATGTAAGCCACGCGGTTCTGGGCTGTTTGATATTGTTATTGTCTTTTGTTGCAGGAGGCATGGGAGAAAAAAAGGACCATTACGGTGATCTCTCCACTGGACTTTCTCATTATGACAGTGATGGGGACGCAGTAAGGGAACCCGTTCACTTGGCCCCTTTCATGAAGCCTGTCAGCAGAGTCCGGGGCTCACAGGCAAACAGCATCCACTTCGCGGCTTCAACTTCTGCAGCTCTGCTCTTTGATACCGCTGAATAGTGATAATGATTATGACAGTGATAATGACAGCTACTATTTGTCCATACTTGCTTTGCACCTAGCACTGTCCTAAGCGCTTTACATAAATGACTGCATTTAATTTCCACGGTAACCCTCTGAGGGAGATATCACAAACTCCCCTATCACACTAATG
>NW_007876097.1:0-572 GCF_000696425.1 Galeopterus variegatus
AAGAAGAGAAATAAAAGGGGAAGTAAGGATCAAAAGATATTTAAAACATCTAAACAAAAAAGCAGTTAAATGACAGGAATTAAACAGTATCTGCCAATAACCACCCTAAATGTGAATGGATTAAACTCCCCATTTAAAAAGCACAGATTGATTGATTGTATTAAAAAGCTAAACCCACGTATATGCTATCTTCAAGTGACCCATCTCATATATAGAGACACGCACAGACTAAAAGTGAAGGGATGGAAAAAGATATACATGCAAATGGAAACCAAAAACAAGCAGGAGTAGCTATTCTTATAGAATAGACTTTCTTATAGACTTTAAACCATATAACATAAAAAGAAACAAAGAAGGCCTCTATATAAAGATAAAAGGATCTATCCAGCTAGAAGACATAATAATGATAAATACATATGCACGCAATACTGGAGCACCCAGATATACAAACCAAACACCCTTAGACCTAAAGAAAGATATAGACCCTAATATGTTAATAGTAGGTGACCTTAACACCCCTCTCTCAGTATGGGACAGATCTTCCAGGCAACAAATCAACAAAGAGACACAGG
>NW_007876098.1:0-572 GCF_000696425.1 Galeopterus variegatus
CACTCCAATGTTTAGAGAGAGCATCAAAGGGGAGAAATTTTGGAAAAATAAAAAATTAATTATTTCAGTAGCTTGTTTTGCTTTTAGAACAGAATGTGCTTATTGTTTCAGTTTTACTGATAATCAGCTGCTCTATTCCCACTCTTGCAAATGTGCTTGCTTATCACAATGACCACTGTACTGGCTACATGAATGCTGAGAGAACAAAACTTAAAAGAGCCCAGAAGAGTCCACCTATATAAGCCCTGTAAGACCTAAGCTCAAGGCTTAGATTTTGAAGAGCTAGCTCACCTGGGCCTGCGGGCATAACAAAATACCGGACTCCCCAACCCTCTGAGTGCTGACCGCTTCCCTGTCAAAATCCATTCTGTAACATGAGCAGACAGGACAGGCAGGACTGGCAGCAGCCACCTCAGGGAACAGCACCCCTGCTACCTTGCTCTCCTCTACCCCTGATTTCCCTCTTTTTCCCTATGCGTTGAGGGAAGAAACACTTTCTATTTCCATCTAAGCCAGGGAGAATCTGGCTACCTCAGAAAATTCACATATTGAATAAACAAATTATGAAAAGT
>NW_007876099.1:0-572 GCF_000696425.1 Galeopterus variegatus
TTAAGCAGCCTTCAGCTAATTCCAACTTATATTGCACAAAAGATCGCAATGTGGGTATTGGATGGGAGGGATAGATTCCATCCATTACTGCTTTACCTAAATCTGAAACCAGGAGGATCCATCCACCACACAACACAGGATCATGAAAGAGGACACGCCTCTCACAGGGGACCTTCCTCACTACACAGGCTGTTTTGTGAGGCTCCCTCAAAATGACCCTGGCACATTAAGAACCAGTAGTGAGGGCCGGCCCAGTGGCGCACCCGGTAGAGTGCGGCGCTTGAGAGTGCGGCGGCGCTCTCGCCGAGGGTTCGGATCCCATATAGAGACTGGTCCGCTCACTGGCTGAGCGTGGTGCGGGTGCAACACAGGGGGTTACGATCCCGTTGCCGGTCATGGTACAGGCATGACACCGAGGGTTGAGATCCTGTTACCAGTCACAAAAAAAAGACAAAAAGGAAGGAAAAAAAAAAAAAGAACCAGCAGTGAAAAGCAGTGCAGTTGTAGTGCTAAAAAAATGCAGTAATCACAATAAGAGAGAACCCCAGAGGTCACTGAATAATCAAGAACCC
>NW_007876100.1:0-572 GCF_000696425.1 Galeopterus variegatus
ACACGTAACCAAGGAGACCTCCAAAAGGATGCCCACTGCCGTTCCTAATAGAAAAAGGAAAGAAGAAAAGGAGAAAGAGAGGGAGGAAAAGAGGAAGAAAGAAAGGAAGGAAGGGAGGAGGAAAGGAGGAGGAAAGGATGTAGATGGCCCTGAGTAGGGACAATAAATAAATAAACTATGTTTAATTGTATGTGACACACTTTTAAGCAGTTAAAATGACTGAGGTAGATATATGTATATGAATATGGTTAGTCTCAAAATCATATTGCTGAGTGAAAAAAATGGCAATTTGCAAAGAATACCTAGATTATATCGTGTATATCTATTTAAATTTTTTTCCATCTATTTAAATTTTTAAAGCAAACAAAAAATGGTATAATTGTTTATGTATATGAAAGAGCCAAAAGAGGAATGTTCAGGAATTTTGTTTTATTTTGGCTTTGCTTGTGTGCTTGGTTTTTGTTCTTATTTTTTTGGATGGCTGGCCAGTACAGGGATCGAACGCTGTACCTCGGTGTTATCAGCACCACACGCTAAACCAACCGAGCTGACAGGCCAGTCCAGGAATGTTT
>NW_007876101.1:0-572 GCF_000696425.1 Galeopterus variegatus
GTAACACAGGGGGGCAAAAGAGAGCAAATGTTAACAGGAATTTGAAAAGAATAAAACCACATTTTTTGGCGGTTGTTTCTAAACAGAGCAAAATGTGGTCAGAGAATCAGGCATCGAGACTGCTTTGCAAGGAATCGACATCAGGTTAGCAAGGGGGGATACACTCCCCTAAACCAGAGTGTGACACCCCCAGCCTACAGACTTAGATTTAGCCAGGTGGTTTGTAAACTACTATCCAAAGTTTCCCATGAAAAAACAATAACGATAGCTTACAGATCTCAGTCCTCAGATCTCAGATAAGTGGTATTTATGACCTTAGGTTAAATCTGATCCAAAATACTTTTAATTGTCAAGTTATTCAAAGTGTGGATGTTTATGATTTGTATGAACTAAAGTGAAAAACTTTGGCTGTCCTATCTCAGCTACATACAATTAAACACAAAAGAAAAATAGCATAGAAACTACACTAGAAATTAAACTGTATTTAAAATTCATTGCAGTTATAGTCTCTAGTACATACATAATTACTTTCAATTGCAGTATTCTTATTTTTAACATGCAGAATAGTCTTT
>NW_007876102.1:0-572 GCF_000696425.1 Galeopterus variegatus
GCGCCACCGCGCTCCCAAGTGGCGCACTGTAGCAGTGCGCCACCGGGCCGGCCTATACAACTAACTCTTGATAGACTGTACCACCTGCATGGAGGAAAGGAAATAGATGGGTATAGGCGAGAGCAACCTAACATTTCAGAGTGTTCTGCAACCGCTGGTGTACATGGGTATTACCAAGGAAATGGAATGTGTGCTCAGTCTGATAGATTATTTAATTAGAGGTTGGTTAAAACAGCTTCTATATTTTCATCTACCTGAGTATAGCTACAAATAAGAACTGTGAGTTTTTAACAATTGAGGTGATTAAAAACATACTTTCTCTGAAGTACAAAACAGGCTTGTGTAACTTTATAGACATAAATGATTTTAAACAAATCTCCACTTTATGCTATATGACAGAGTAGAAATGTTCATAATCGCTTAGAGAAGAAGATAATGTTTTATGTGTCGCTGGAGGAAAGTGTAAAACAAATATTTTACAATTTTCCTCTAGCCCATTTATTGTTTTGATTTGACTCAAATAACCTTTTCTTGTTATTGTAATAGACTTCCTAATGCATCTTCTCAATCGC
>NW_007876103.1:0-572 GCF_000696425.1 Galeopterus variegatus
GGCTCTGATCTCTTTCATCTGTGGCTCCAGAAGGGCAGGGCAGCTTTTGGTATCCTGCTCATGGCGCCAAAGGAAAATGTTGCCCCTCAAGGTTCATTAATAAAAGTCACGGACAAATTTAGATAAATAGGTAGAAACTAAGGCATAACAAATTTTATTATTTAATGTGCTAGGGGAAGGCAAAGCACAGGGGCATCATAAGAATAAGAAAGTAATGTTCCCTTTTACCATGTATTCTTTGTGTAAAACAGAATGATTCAGGAAACATGTTAAGGAGAAAAATAGCTCTAAGAGAAAATGGTGAAATAAGAAAAGAAATTAACCCAGAATTCTGTGTTCTCTATCAGCAAGAGCATAAAATAAGTGGCATTTAAAAAGTAATTTACTTCCTTAAAAAATATTCAGCAGTTTTTCATACAACAGATTGCAGAATATGCTGCAATAAAGTGTACATCATAGTGTTTATAACTCTTTAGGGCAAAACATAAAAATGCTTTATTCTCAGCATTCTAAAAGTGACCACATTCGGGCCAGCCCGGTGGCGCACTGCTACAGTGCGCCGCTTGAGAGCG
>NW_007876104.1:0-572 GCF_000696425.1 Galeopterus variegatus
AGTCCTAACCCAACACTGTAGTTAATTACAGAAAAGTAGCATAGCATTGTAGTTAAGAGCTTGGGCTGGATCCACATTGTGTAGATTTGAATCCTGGCTCTGCTACTTACCAGGTTGCTTTGTGACCTTGGGCAAATTCTTCAACTTCTCTGCGCCTCAGTTTCTTTATGTGTAAAATGAGGATGATAATGCCTACTTCATAAGGTTATTGTAAAAATTAATGAATTAGAATGTGTAAAACGTGTAGATTAACACCTGTCACACATGTTAAGTGCTGTGTGAGAGTGTGCCATCATCAGCAGCAGTAGTAGCAACGTTACTATGAACAACGTTATTACTCATAGAGTAAGTCAGTGGAGTCAAGGTGATGGTGGTAGTCTCCTATCAGTCTTCCGTGCAACTCATTTATATTTGTTTTGGTTGCATAGTAAATTAAGACAATTCTGCTTTATGCAGATAAGTAGTTGCAAAACATTTTAAAACTGCTTGGCTTGCTAATCTTAGGATACTTTTACTAAATTGAACCAGAAGCTTATCTTTTTTTTTTTTTTTTTTTTTTTCCCATATAAAAA
>NW_007876105.1:0-572 GCF_000696425.1 Galeopterus variegatus
GCTGCACAAAAAGCCTTCCCTAGGGAAACAGCAGCAAAGCAGCAATTTAAACAACCACATAGCTCAAGTACTGGTTCCCACAGGACGTTCCCCCATGTTAGAAGCAAAGGACAAAAAATTAGTTCTGGCCCAGGCACACCACCAGCACCTTGGGGCCTGCCTGGAAACGGGAGGCTTGGATCTAAGGACTGGACCCCACTCCCACTTCCAAGGAAACTGCACCAGTGCGTCGGGGCCAGCCTGGGGACCTGAAGCATGGGGAAGGGGACTGGACCCCCCACTCCCACAGCCAGGCACACCATACCAGCACCTTGGGGCCTGCCCAGGGACCCGAGGCAAGGAGAAGGGGACTGGACCTCTCTCCCACAACCAGGCACACCAAGCCAGCGCCTCGGGGCCCACTCATAGTCCCAGGGCATGGAGAAGGGGACCGGACCACCCTCCCACAACCAGGCACACCACGCCGGCACCTTGGGGCCCGCCCAGGGACCTGAGGCTTGGAGAAGGGGACTGGACCTTTCCCCCACAACCAGGCACACTGTGCCAGTACCAGGCACATGGCACCAGCGCCT
>NW_007876106.1:0-572 GCF_000696425.1 Galeopterus variegatus
AGTGTAGTTTAAATCCTATTTCTCTGTTGATTTGTTTCCCAGATGATCTGTTCAATGCTGATAGAGGGGTGTTCAGGTCCTCAGCTATTATTGTATTAGGGTCTATGTCTTTCTTTGGGTCTGCCGTATTTACTTTATATATCTGGATATTCTGGTGCTGGGTGCATATATATTTATGATTGTTATATTTTCTTGCTTTGTAGATCTATTTATCATTGTACAATGGTCTTCTTTGTCTCTTTTTCTGGTTTTTGGTTTAGTCTATTCTATCTAAGAATAGCTACTCTTGCTCATTTTTTGTTTCCATTTGCATGGTATATCATTTTTCCATCCTTTCAGTATTAGTCTATGTGTGTCTTTACAGGTGAAGTCTCTCTTGAATGCAGCAGATCGTTGGATCTAGCTTTGTAATGCAATTGATTAGTTAGTGTCTTTTGAGTGGAAAATTTATCCTATGTACATTTAGGGTTGTTTTCAAAAGATATTGTCTTACTCCTGCCATTTTATTGATTTTTTTTTTTTTGTCTTTTTTCGTATCCGGCAACGGATCGCAACCCTCAGTGTCGCGCCCG
>NW_007876107.1:0-572 GCF_000696425.1 Galeopterus variegatus
AAATTTTGTCTCATGGCCAATTATGGCAAGATAACCTGGACAATTTTCTTTCTGAAGTATACTATTAAGATTTTTTGTTCTGGAAGAGTGTAAGCTATTCAAGATTCTTTTCTTGAAAAGAACAACTGCGTTTCTTTGGCATTTTTCTAAAACCCTTTGTTATTCCTCCCCTACCACCATCACACCCTACTCCCGTGCAGTTTAAAGGACCATGTTCTTTAAACCCCCAGCACAGGATTTTTCATGGAATAAGTACATGGGATAATCCTGAACAACCAACTATCTTGCAGACTGATTCTGTCCTCAATTTTTGCTCCCAGATGTCCAGAGAACTCTCCTGGGCAGAAAAATCCCATACCTTCAGGTGAGAGAGATAAATAACCTCCTTAGAGGGCAGTATGAATTTGAAGATTAAAACTGAGAAGGAAAACCAAACCCCTTAATCCTTTTTTACCAGGGACCCTAAAAAAGACTGTGTGTGTGGTTACCTGATACCAGTGAGCAACTCTCTCTATTGGTGCCAATGAATAATGTGAAATGTGTCTGACTTTAGAACACCAGCTCCTTCTGCT
>NW_007876108.1:0-572 GCF_000696425.1 Galeopterus variegatus
TCGGGTTTTGTGTGTTGGCTAAAATGTTATAGAGATGCTTATTACCCTCCCTGACCAGAATTTAAAAATCTTAAAATGTTGTAGCCCATACACTTCAAGTGGGCATTTGAGGCTGGGTCCCTGCAGGGCCTTGCATCCAGCCTCTGACCTTGGAGCATTTCTGGTTGCCTGAAGTCAACCGAGAGCAACTCGAGTCCTGCTCCTGAAATCTTGTGTCTGTCTTGACTAAACCTTTCCTGTAAATGTGATGCTCATGTCTCCTAAAAGACAGAGAGTTGAGACTTCATTTGAGTCTACGGAATTGGTTGCATAAAATGTTGTGTGCCTGCTTGCTGATAAACGTTTGTTGAATAAACGTCAATGCGACAGGACAAATTTGGTCTGAGACTTGCTTTTCTTGTAGCCTGGAAGGAAGGTTGTGAGATAGATAATTCTTCAGCAGCTGCCATTATCTACAAAAAGAGCTTGTGAGCTGTGCATTATCCTTAGATCAGTTTGCAATATAAATACGTGTAAAAATAATAGATTACTTCATTTGCTAATGCAAATGACTTCAAAAGGGCAAGTACAAA
>NW_007876109.1:0-572 GCF_000696425.1 Galeopterus variegatus
GGGGAAGGAAGGTCAAAAAGGAGAACAGGGCTGCCTTATTCATCACTAAACTTAGGAAGGCTGTATCCCTAGCCCACTGTGGGAAACTGCCCCATAACTACATCTCCCAGAAGCAAAGAAGCCGTTTAAAAGCAAAAAATAAGCACATTCCTGTGAATTTGCCTCAGAGCCTGAAATCCAAGTAAATCAGGATTTTTGTAGAAAATATTGGATTGTTTTGAACACAGCATTTGTATCTATTGATTGTGATATATAACAGTTAATTAACACTCAGATGCAGCAGCTTAACAAAACACTTCATTCTACAACAGGATTATAGAATTGATTTTCTACAAAACATTTTAAAGGGATGTGGAGTTCCACAGCTCGGAAGACACAAGGGAGTAGGTTTAGAACTTGACCTGGAATCAATTCCAGCCTTTTTAATTTGGAAAAGTGGTGGCAGGACACAGGCTATGACAGTAGAGAAACTAGACGCGAGCCTGTGCTTCTACATTGAGTGGGAGGTAGAATGAGAGGACCCTGAGGTCCTTTCCAGGTGTGCGCCACAGCTTCTCACCTAGTTGTCCCAC
>NW_007876110.1:0-572 GCF_000696425.1 Galeopterus variegatus
TGCAAGAAGGGGCAGGAGCCACTGATAAGACACACGGTAAGACACCGAGCAGCCCTGGGTTCTCTCCTGCGTTGTCAGAGGCTGACTGTCCTCGTTTCTAGTGTCTGTCTCCTGCAGCTGAACCTTCTTTAGTTTTTTTGTTTAGCCATTTCAGCCTGCTTTCTCTTTTGTTTGCACTTTTTTGTCTGCAGATCTATCCTTCCCTGCCACCTTTTTCTGGCTTCTCTTCCACTTTTGCAGGAGCAGGTTCTGCTGATGTCCCCACCCAGCTGCTCTTGGGCTCTTCTTTCACAGCCCCTTTGCTGAGCTGATCCTCCTCTTGGGCAGCTTGGTGGCGTGGAGGGCATGTGCCAGGTCCTTGCAGGCCCGGAGCCTTCACGAAGCTGGGCTGCCTTGCCCGGCTGCCACCTCGCCCCCCACCTGAGCTGCTGGGACCCTGGACAGAGGTGGTGGGAAAACCGGATAGAACCGGATTGGGAGCCCCTACCCCCATTAAATTTCAACATGAGGCCTGGTGTGGACAAACCGCATCCAAACCATAGCAGCTCCCAACCACCCACTTTATAAAAAAG
>NW_007876111.1:0-572 GCF_000696425.1 Galeopterus variegatus
GCTTTTATTTCATTTTCCTGCCTAATTGCTGTGTTTAGCACTTTCAGTACTATGTTAAACAGAAGTAGCAAAAGCGGGCATTTTTGTCTTGTTTCTGATCTCAGAGGAAAAACTTCTAGTCTTTCACCATTGAGTACGATGTTAGCTGTGGGGCCAGTTGTTTTATTAATGGAGAAATCCTCAAAGGCTCACTTTTATATATTCACATTTATTGAGCACCTTCTAGTAGCCCTGACTTAGGTATGCCCTTTTCATATGTTGCTCATTTAGACTTCTCAAAAGCTCTGTCAGAGAGGTGTTATTTAGCCATTTAACAAATGGGAGAACGAAGATTCATAGAAGTGAAGTAAGTTGCCCAAGTTTAGATAATTAGTAAATGACAGAACTAGGATTTGACCTCATTTTTATCTCACTTAAAAGCCCACATTTTTTTTTCCCTTTTTTAGCTACCAAGTTGCTTCTTAAAAGGGGGATCAGGTCTTTCTGAGCTTACATATCATTTTCTTTCTTCTTTTTTTTCCTTTTTTTTGTCTTTTTTCATGACCGGCAACGGATCGCAACCCTCAGTGTCG
>NW_007876112.1:0-572 GCF_000696425.1 Galeopterus variegatus
TGTTAGATATTTCAATATGGTCTTGATTTGCATTTCCCTGATAGTTATTGTTGTTGAACATTTTTTTTTTCATTTACATGTTAGCCATTTGTATGTCTTCCTTTAAGAAATGTCTATTTAGCTCCTTTACCCATTTTTAAATCAGATTATTTGTCTTTTTACTGTTTGAGTTCTTTGAATATTCTGGATATTAATCCCTTGTTGGATATATACTTAAATATTTTCTCACATTCTGTTGGTTGTCTCTTCTCTCTGTTTATTGTTATCTTTGCTGTGCAGAAGGTTTTTCGGTTGATATAATCCCATTTGTTTATTTTTTCTTTTGTTTCCTGTGCTTTTGAGGCCTTATTCATACAGTCTTTTCCAGTCCTACATACAGAAGTGTTTCCCCTATGTTTTCTTCTAGGAGTTTTATAATTTCAGGACGTATATTTAAGTCTTTAGACCATTTTGAGTTTCTTTTGGTATATAGTGAGAGGTATGGGTCTAGTTCAACTCTTCTACATATAGACATTAATTAAGGAGGCTGTCCTATCCCCAATGTATGTTCTTGGTGCCTTTGTTGAAGATCA
>NW_007876113.1:0-572 GCF_000696425.1 Galeopterus variegatus
AAAGAGCCCCCCACTGCTCCACTGACGAGGAGTAAATAGAGACAGATGATATTGAGCAACTAGTCTTCAGCACAGAGCTTACTTTTTGCAATCATCCCACTCCTGGATATTGTTCATAATTCTGGGAGACATAAAAAGTACAAACAGGGCTAGAGAAGAACCACCTGGCATCAACAGGCAGGTGAGGCGATGTCACATGGGGATGGAGGTGGTGGGGCCCAAGGCTGCTTAGGCTGGGGAAGAAGACACCCGGGCTGCAGAGGCAGGGACGAAGAACAGGTTTCCTCAAATATGCCAGATATTAGCATGTGGAGAAGAGATCATATGAAGTCATTCTGACCCCACGACAAAGTGTTCTGTTTGATACAATTTACAGAGCAGGTTATGGCTTAAAATCAGGAGGGAACAAAAGAATTATAACAGTTGAAGTTACTCAGGATTAGAATAAAGACATACTAATGAGACATGTGGAGGAGATAATATAAACTGGTAGTTCATCAAAAAGGTGTTATAGTCTACAGTCCGGTGAAAATGAGAAAATATTTTCTTACAACTTCTTTTCTTGATCTGCT
>NW_007876114.1:0-572 GCF_000696425.1 Galeopterus variegatus
ATGTCATTCTGAAGAAAATGGAGACAATATAATTTCAAATTACATGAATACTACATAGGATGAAGTTACGTAAAATGGGAGGTTTTCTCAAAGCCTTTTTTTCATTTGCTTAGAAACTGAGTATATGTTTTATTTATTTATATCTGAAAGCTACTTCAATAATTAAATGCCCTGTCTTTAATTCTTTAACATAGGAAATTTTTGAAATTTGGCTGCTGTTAAATAGTACTTTATTTGCCTGTGTGTGATTTCTTTTGAAAGCACTAAATTATCACTGATCCAACAGTGTTCTGTTTCCTTGTCTGTTATTCAAAAAAACATTGTGCATAAAATAGCCTTGAAAATATCTCTAAATAACTTCAAAACACGCATATACGGTTGTTAAGATATGCTCATATGCACATACACATACGTACACATTCATATTAGAAAGCAAGCAAGGAAAAATGAGGACAACATCCGTTTGAATATTCTTATATTCTATTCTATTGCCAATGTATATACTCTGTACAACTTTTCTTTCTGAGAACTTTGGTCTTTAGACAGTACTTTATTGCTATTGCACACACACA
>NW_007876115.1:0-572 GCF_000696425.1 Galeopterus variegatus
CATACGGACCGGCCGCTCACTGGCTGAGCAAGGTGCGGGTGCAACACCGAGGGTTGCGATCTGTTTCCGGTCACAAAAAAAGACAAAAAGGAAAAAAAAAATTTATCTTTAAATGCATCGAAAACAAAATGGCTTGGCAAATGGATATAGGGATTGAGAGATGGCTACATATGATAAAATAAGCATAGTAAAATGTTAAAAACAGAGTCTAGGTGATGAATATACATTTTTTTTCAACTTTTCAGTAGTTTGGATACTTTATTTTTAAAAAATATTGAAAATATAAACTTATATACACTGCTTCATTAAAACTGATTCAAATATAGCCTGGTTAGTGATTGGCTAAATCCCATAAATTACATGGAACAGCACCATATTTCTTGGAAAATAGAGGTTACACATAATTTTTGTCTGGGATTTGGGGGAAAATGGAGAGAAGAATTGAACTGCCAAGAAAATTTGAGGCATTATATAAAGAAAAAAGACATGCAAAAGTTATTCATAGGTTTTGTTTGCTTGTTTTAAATAAGAGACAAGAGAGTACCCTTTCTCTAGAGTATGGGTATGAGAGT
>NW_007876116.1:0-572 GCF_000696425.1 Galeopterus variegatus
TAAATGCCCTACATGCAATTCAGACACTTGGTGAAATGCCCTTAAAGGGTCGCATGATCCATGGCCCACCTCGATTTAAGCATAAAGAATCAGAGCCCCCAGAAGTAAGCCAGGTATCTAAGGGACAACTATTATGTACAGGTAGAGTTGGGTCATGAACCAAAATTTTTTTTCTTTTCTTAAGTTTAATTATTTATTTTTATCGATTATACATATTCATGCGGCACTGAGCTGACCATCAGAAACTGTGCCCAAGATGTGAAGATTGGATCAATACTATCAGCATGCCCACCCCCTCAAATTGCAGTTTTCCCTGTGTCTCCCACCCAACCTCTTCTCAACCATCCTGTCTCTCCCCTCCCACCCCTAGCAGCCTTAGTTCTGTTCTCTCCCTCTGCATGTCCAACATACCACTGTGGTCTTTCTTTCTTTCCTTTTTTTTCTCTTAGCTCCCACTTATGAGTGAGGGCATGCAGTGTTTTCTCTCTGTGCCTGGCTTATTTCGCTTAATGCAATTTTCTCCAAGCTCAACCATGTTGCTGCGAATGGTAGAATTTCATTCATTTTTATTG
>NW_007876117.1:0-572 GCF_000696425.1 Galeopterus variegatus
AAAAAAAAAAAAAAAAAAAAAAAAAAAAAAAAAAACACAAAAAACTCAACACCCTGATATCCATTTTATTATTTTGGTACTGTAACCCTACTGTCCTTTCCCAACATGAGTTGAAATAGCATTCCTAAAAGAATATTTCTGCCTCTTCAAGTGTAGAGGGTGGCAATGAAGATTCAGGCATCAGGCCCAGCCAGAATTGATGGAATCCATAATAACAATAAATCCATTAATTTTACGGAGGGAAAACCTGAAAAATGTAAGAAACATCTCTATATTGTTTTACACTGTATGTGGCAGGTCATTTGATGTACTGTTGTTTGTCTTTCAGAACCTGTATTCTGGTCATAATACAAATACATAAATCTTTAACTTAATGTATTTTTGGCATATTTTCATCACCACCTTCAGAGACCTCCTCTGTAGGTCAGTTCAGCTTCTCAGGTGTTCACTAAACACCTGCTATATTTACTGTTCTAGTTAAAGCCTTTGTAGTGGTGGAGTAAACACTCTATAGTGAGAAAGCCAGACAGATGTGATAGGATGGAACAGTTTTTCAGCACATTAGGGCAGGT
>NW_007876118.1:0-572 GCF_000696425.1 Galeopterus variegatus
CAATTGTGGCAACCAGTAAAAAATCAGTTAAATGAAACTGAATTAGCAAACCCTAAATAATAATGCACACATTTAAAAGGGGTGCAGTAACCTAAAGAATTAAGTGGGTATTCATGCAGCTGACATTTATTACATTTGAATATTGTCTGCTTTTGAAACTATCTGAGAACATACTTAAGTAGAACACATAATACATTAAAATAGCCAAAGGAAAATTTTAAGCTACGGTAAATAGGCAAATAAATTGAGATTTTGTGGGCATTCACTATATGTTAAAATTATCCAGAAGGAAAGTAGGGAATCTCTTTTTAGATAAATGTTAACCTTCATGGGCAGTGTTTTCTTTTATTTTTAATCTCATGTATTTCAATATTTGATATCTCAGCTCCTTTCAAATTTTCACCATACTTAAGCCTATTTATACTAAGACATAGATGAAGTGAAATACTGTACATGGAGTAAGAACATCTAATTTTAGGGCTGTCTGGTTAGCTCAATTGGTTAGAGCACCACCCTGTAACACCAAGGTTAAAGGTTCAGATCTCCATACAGGCCAGTTGCCAGAAAAAAAA
>NW_007876119.1:0-572 GCF_000696425.1 Galeopterus variegatus
GTTCTCTTCACAGAAGTAAAAGTTTATTCAGAATGAACCTAGTATATGCTTATCACTATTGCTACAAACTTTTGACATAATGAATGTTTTATATACATAAATATATGCTAGTAAAGCATTTATTTTTCCTAATAGAGAGGTAAGAATGGTTATTAATTTTTTATCTAATATAGAAAGTAGTTTATTGATACCTCATGGCTACTTAGACCCAAGATATATTAAATGAGGAAAATCAGAGTCCTACCACTTATAGAAAAATCCAGAAATAAAGGATATTCTGTCTGTATGTGTATTAATGTTTAAAGTATTGCTGTTGTATGCTTGTGTTTTAGAAACCATAAAATTGTAAATTAAACTTGTATTTATACTTTCAGTAAACACTTTTAGTAAGCAAGTATTTCACATAACCTAGCTTTTGTCAGCTCAGAAGCTATGAATGTCAAAAATTTCCCACTCCCCAAGGAATTTATATGAAATCTATTTACAAGAGAAATAAGAACACTAACTTGATATAGCAGTCACTGACCACAAACTTTGTGAGGAAGGGGAATTAAATGATATTACTACAATTT
>NW_007876120.1:0-572 GCF_000696425.1 Galeopterus variegatus
GTCCTGAAATCTACTTTGTCTGAATATTAATAAAGCCACTCCAGTTTTCTTTTGATTAGTGCTAGCATGGTTTAACTTTTTATGTCCTTTTGCTTTTTTTCTTTATGTTTAAATTTGGGGTGTTTTGTGTGTGTGCAGACAGCATACAGTTGGGCTTTGCTTTTTTAATCTAATCTAAAGATCTCTGCTTTTGACATGTTAAGGACACTTTATTTAACATGATTATTAATGTAGTTGAGTTTAAATCTACCAACTCATTTGTTTTCACTTTGACCCATCTAGTCTTTGTTCCGTTTTCCACTTACTTGTCCTGCCTTCTTTTGGATTAATCAAATATTTTTTACAATTCCATTTTATCTCCTTTGTTGGCTTCTTAGTCCTATCTCTTTGCTTTCTATTTTTAGTGGCTGCTCTAGAGCAGGATTTCTCAACCCTGGCACTATTGGAGTTTGGGGATAGATAATTCTTTGTTGTGGGGGACAGTCCTGTGCATTACAGGATGTTTAACAGTATCCCTTGGCCTCTACCTACTAAATGGAATAGCTCTCCCCACATTGTGACAAATATCCCCA
>NW_007876121.1:0-572 GCF_000696425.1 Galeopterus variegatus
GGGGCCGGCTTCTTGTGGTCTGCTGGGGCTGAGGCAGGTGCCATCGTTAAGCAGTGACCCCGTCCTCTCTCCACAGGCAGCCTAAACAAGTAGACAGAGCCTGTGTCAGTCTCCAGCCCAGCAGGCCTGGGTGGCCACTGTCTGATCCCATTGGGGGAGGGTTAGCCTTTATCCCTAACAAGGACCACAGCTATGCGAGAACACGGTTCATTTATTGATACGTTTTCTAAAGTCTACAGCATAAAAGAGAGGCAGCGGGAGTTCTAAGACCTCCCTGCCCCATCCTCTAGCTTGTGTTCGCTGCCTAACGCGTCTCTGAAGCCACGTGGTCTCACTTTTCTTTTTCCTTAGGTCCCCTTCCTCGCCCTGACTTTGGCCTCAAGTTCCATTTATTTCTTTTCCATTGCCGCCATCACCACGGATGTTCGCCATTAACTCGCAATCGATCGCTCTCTGACATTTTCTCATCCCGCGTCTGTCTAAACGTCATTCTCCAGCAGGTCTGTCACCCTCCCTGTATTTCTCCAGCCACTTCAGTTCCTCCCCTATGTCCCTGGCTGCCACCACTCTCT
>NW_007876122.1:0-572 GCF_000696425.1 Galeopterus variegatus
GCTCTGCTCCCCAGACCCCTGAGCTGAGGCCAAGACCCCTCAGTAGCCTTTCTTCTCCCACCTTGGGCTCTTGGGCTCTGTCAGCTGGCCTAATCCCCCATGCACGATGTACCCACAGAAGCCAGAGAAAACTTGGGCCCTCACGCTCATCTCTGCAGAATGGCCTCCCAGCTGCACTGGCCAGTTGCACCTGCTGCAGGTCCTCCCCTCACCTCCTGCCTTGGTCCCCAGGTGAATCCCTCAGACATGGTTCCTTTGAGCTTCATGGCCTCTGCCTTTCCTGGCCTCCCATTGAACCTCCACCCTCATTTTGGCCTCCTGGACCACTCAGCCATTGGGGAAGCCACACCAGACCAGTCTCCAGTGATCCCAGGAGAGGAAGGCAGACACACACAGTGACCGGTGGTCCCAATGTAGGTCCTCACTTCCTGGTCTTAGCCATGTTCCAGAAAGATGAGGTTACCAGGCAGTGGGTCTCTAAGGATGAGACAGTGACTGGCGTCCTGCTCATGTGTGCCAGGTCTGTGGAAAGGCAACGTGACGTGGTGGGAAGGCACTGTGGTGTGCAACAC
>NW_007876123.1:0-572 GCF_000696425.1 Galeopterus variegatus
ATTTATATTTCAAGCAAAGAAAAAATTAACAAAGATATGGAAAATTTATTTATTTATTTATCTATTTTTCCTTTTTGTCTTTTTTCGTGTCCGGCACCGGACCGCAACCCTCAGTGTCGCGCCCGTACTGGACCGGGACCGGCAACGGGATCGCAACCCTCGGTGTTGCGCCCGCACCTCGCTCAGCCAGTGAGCGGGAACCAGTCCGTATATGGGATCCGAACCCTCGGCAGTATTGCCACCGTGCTCCCAAGCGGCGCACTGTAGCAGTGCGCCGCCGGGCTGGCCCGGAAAATTTATTTTTTTATTTTTATTTTTTAAAGAAGACCAGTAAGGGGATCTTAACCCTTGGCTTGGTGTTGTCAGCACCACGCTCTCCCAAGTGAGCTAACTGACCATCCCTGTATAGGGATCCGAACCCATGGCCTTGGTGTTATCAGCACCGCACTCTCCCGAGTGAGCCATGGGCGGGCCCTGATATGGAGAATTTAAACCACATAATTAACATATGTGAACAAATGGATATAGATTAAAACCTTAACTCTAACAATCATAGAATACAAGTGTTTTCA
>NW_007876124.1:0-572 GCF_000696425.1 Galeopterus variegatus
GGGGGTGACACTGAGGGTTGTGATCCGTTGCCGGACACGGAAAAAGACAAAAAAAAAAAAACACCAAGGTCAAGATTTTGGATCCCCTTACTGGCCAGCCACAAAAGGAAGGAAGGAAAGAAGGGAAAGGGGGAGGGAGGGAGGAAAAAATACAGTCATTATGGAAAACAATATGACAATTCCTCAAATAATTGGAAATAGAACTACCATGAGATCTGGCAATCCCAGTGCTGGGTATCTATTCAAAGGAAATGAAATCAGTATGTCAAAAAAGTACCTGCATTCCCATGTTCTTTGATGCATTTTTCACAATAGCCAAGATTTGGTATCAAATTAGTATCTATTAACAGACAAAGGAAATGTGATATATACACTGTATGAATATTATTCAGCCTTTAAAAAGAAGGAAATCCTGCTATTTGTGACGCAATGGATGAACCTGGAAGACGTTCTGCTAAATGAAATATGCCAGGCACAGACAGACAAATACTGCATGCTCTCACTTATATGGGGAATCTAAAAAAGTAGAATTCACAGTGTCAGAGAGTAGAATGGTGGTTACCAGGGGCTTG
>NW_007876125.1:0-572 GCF_000696425.1 Galeopterus variegatus
AGCACTGCCCAAGATCTTTAGATGTCTTCAGCATCACCATTTACCTTCAAATATATAATACTAATTCACGTATATTGCTAATCTTTTCAGATGTGAGTGGTGTTGATGTTAGTTTCCCCGTTAACTAACATGTTGATGGTTCCTGCCTCCTTTGGGATAAAATCCAAACCCTACAGCAAAACATTTATGCCCCAAGTCTATGCTTGATCTCATGTCCTCCGTTTTTCCTTGGACTCTCCTTTCTCCTCACCAATATGCTGCACTGCTTTCCAACCATGCAAAAATACTTAGTTTTCAGGACTCGACATAATGCTTCATGTCTCACCATCAAGGTTTCTCAATCACTGCACTATTTACATTTTGGACCAGACAGTTCTTTGTTGTAGGGGCTGGCCTGTGCATCACAGGCCGTTTGGCAGCATTCCTGGTCTCTACCCACCAGATGCCAGTAGCATGCCCACCCCTAGTTCTGACAACCCAAACATCTTCATACCTTACCAAACATCCTTCGAAAAATGGCCCTAGTCGAGAACGACTGTTCTTTGCTTTTGTAAACACTCTTCCTTTTGCCT
>NW_007876126.1:0-572 GCF_000696425.1 Galeopterus variegatus
AATGACCAGTTTATGTATGTTCTTATATAATAGCTTTATATTTAGACATTTAAAGTAAAGTCCTGAGCTTATTTTTCTCTGAAATAATGTAATCAAAGCTGAAGAAGAATGTCATGCCTGCTTCTGTACAAATATAGCTTTTGGCCTCCCTGCTCTATTTTGCCAAAATGAATAGCAAATATCTAGTTACTCTCATCTGTCACATTCTTGCCATGGTTACATAAATCACATCCACTCAACATGAATGTACCTTTTTCATAGTTTATTAACATAATCAAAGGCATAAAATGCCAAATTAAAATTAAGCTGATGTTAAAAAAAATGAATGTCCTTGTTTAATTCTTTTAGAGCATGGTTTCCCAACTTTGGCAATACTGGCATTTTGGTCTGTACAATACTCTGCTGTGGTGGGCAATCTTATGATTTGCAGGATATTTAACAGCATCCCTAGTCTTAACCTACTAGATGCTAACAGTATCCCTCCCAACCACCCAAAAGATTGAGAATTACTGTTTTAGGGATTACATTCAAATGAATTTAATTTTAGAGTATTTTACAGTCTTATTTGAATT
>NW_007876127.1:0-572 GCF_000696425.1 Galeopterus variegatus
AAAGTAATGAAAACCCACTAACAGTATTTCAAAAATAAAGTTTAAAGTAATAATGACAACGAAGATGATGACAATGATGATGATGATGGCAGCAAAGCATTTTTCATGCTATTTTCCATTAATCCCCACAATAATCACATGAAGTAGACACTGATATTATCACAGTTTAATAAATGAGGAAGATGAATTTTAGAGAATTTGGTAGATTTACAGACTTTACACAGCTTCCGTAAGGCAGAGCTGGAATTCAAGCCGTATTTTATCAGAACTCATAAACCCTATGAGCAAGGCTTAGCAAAAAATCATACAGCCACCAACCCCCCCCCCCCACTTTTTTTTGTTTGTTTTTTAAAGCTAGGCTTAGAGAGAAGAGAAAAAAAAATAAGTAGAGCTTGGCCTAAATCTTAGAGCAGATGGTATAACATTAACTGATGATAGTTATGAAATAAAAATATTCAACTATTTTGCTCCCTTTCATACCATCACAAAGTATGATTGTCAAACTGGAAAAGAGAGAATAAATATAGTTAAGGGAAAAACCAAAAACTAAGATAGGATTTTGATATTGGAAG
>NW_007876128.1:0-572 GCF_000696425.1 Galeopterus variegatus
TTTTCTCAGATAAATAATTGGAAAAATAGAGAAAACTATACATTTGAGGGTGTTTGTTGCAGCAATGTATATAGAGAAGTACAAAATTGAATACATCTAAATATTTTATTAAAAATTGATGGTGTATCCAAATAATGAGACACTGGGCAGCCTTGAAAAGTGAAGGGGTTAAAGTATATTTGATATGGAAAGACAATTTATGAGGTATGATCAAGTTATTATTATTTAAAAGTGTATATGTGCTCATAAATACATATTTTGGAAGAATAAATGCCAAAATGTTCTCTGTGGGTTGAAGAATTTTTGCTTTCTGCTTTTTACCCATATTAGTTATGGCTGTTGTGTTTGCAGCTTACAGGGGTACAGATAAAACTAGCTTTGGCAGAAAGAGGAACAGTTACGCCCTTGCAACCAATATGAGGAAAAAGGAACAGTTACGCCCTTACAACCAATATGAGGAAAAGTCAGGGATGAATTTGGTACTTGTTCAGGATTTTCTCTCCACTTCCTGTTTCTCTTGTTTATAGTTCACAAAATAGTAATGAAGCACCTGCTTCATTCTTGCAGACTAT
>NW_007876129.1:0-572 GCF_000696425.1 Galeopterus variegatus
GCTTTGGAAGAACGCATCACGGTGTGTTCCTGAGCTGGGCGGGGTGTGGCCCAGGCTGGAAGGGAGGGACGGGAGCTCAGAGCAGTCATGTCGAAGGAGTCCCAGCCCCCATGTCCTTGAGGAGGAAGCACACCTCAAAGCCCCCAGCAGCACCCCTGCCTCTTGGAACTTTCCAGATCAAGAAGGAGTGTCTGGCCTGCAGAGGGGCTGCTGCTGTGTTCAACATGTCCTACTTTGGAAAGTTCTACCTGCTGGGGCCGGATGCAAGGAAGGCTGCCGACTGGCTGTTCTCTGCGGATGTCAGCCGACTGCCAGGTATGTGCCCTGGGCAGGTGGGCCACGATCCTCTCACCCTCAGCGCCAGATGGAGCTCCATGGGCACAGCCCGGGGCACTGGGATGAGGTGACTGGTTGACCCTGTCTCCTCTGGACAACCCAAGCAGCCTGCTCCTCCCCATTGACCTGGCCCTAGGCCTTCTGTCCAGTTCCTTCTGGCCCATTGCCAAGCCCCAGACTCTGACCTCATCTTAACTTGATGACATCTGCAAAGACCATACTTCCAAGTAAGGACA
>NW_007876130.1:0-572 GCF_000696425.1 Galeopterus variegatus
TGAGGCTGTCTCAGTTCCCTGGAGGCATTCCCTGGAGTCCTCTGAGGAAATTTGAGAGACGATGGATGATTGAAGGCTGATGGACACTTTTGGAGACCTTTCTGAACCTTTTCACCAAAAGTTTGTGGTTACGTCTAAAAAAGTCAAATCATGTTTGGCTGCAGGGCCAAGAAGAAAATGCTCTTCAAAGCCCATGTACATTTCAGTGAAGTGAGATGCCCTCTGCTTTTATTTTATTTTTTAAAAGGTTATATATGGAACCTTGAAAACATGTTAAGTGAAAGAAGCCAGATAGAAAAGTCGCATATTGTGTGATTCCATTTATATGAAATATCCAGAAGAGGTAAGTCTATAGAGACAGAGAACAAATTAGTGCTGGCCAGGGTCTGGGGGTAGGAGGGGAATGGGGACTGGATGCCGGATGAGCACTGGGTCTCCTCTAGGAATGATGACAGTGTTTTGGAACAGATAGAGGTGTTGCTTGCACAACATTGTGAATGTAGTAAATGTCGATGAATAGTACATTTTCACAAGGTTAATTTTATGTTACATAAATTTCACCTTGATAATAA
>NW_007876131.1:0-572 GCF_000696425.1 Galeopterus variegatus
TTTCTCTTTCTATGTCTGACTTATTTAACTTAACATAATTTTCTCCAAGTTCATCCACGTTACTGTGAATGGCAATATTTCATTCTTTTTTATGACAGTAGTATTCCATCATGTAAATACACCACACTTGCCTTATCCAGTCATATGTCAATGGACATTTAGGTTGATTCCAGCTCTCAGCTATTGTAAATAGAGGTGCAATAAACATGGGAGTGCACGTGTCCCTTTGACATGATGACTTCCATTCCCTTGGATATATGCCCAGCAATGGGATTGCTGGATCTTATGGCAGTTCTATCCATAACTGTTTGAAGAACATCCATACTGTTTTCCATAATGGCTGCAGGAACTTACAATCCCATCAACAGTGAAGGAGGGTTTGCCTTTCTCCACATTCTCACCAGCAGTTGTTATTCTCTGTCTTTGATAATAACCAGTTTAAATGAGGTGAGATGATATCGCAGTATGGTTTTGACTTGCATTACAGAAAAATATTTTTAAAGTTGATGCTTTAGAAATGCTACTGATTTTTGTGTGTTGATTTTGTATCCTGCTACTGTGCTGAACTCTTT
>NW_007876132.1:0-572 GCF_000696425.1 Galeopterus variegatus
AGATCTGGTCCTTTCTTGTAGCTCTCAAAAAACTTTTCACTGCACTTTGAGCTTGGTAGACATTGTGCTTTGAGCTTGTTGAATGAAAGAGGTTAGAAACTGGAATTCAAAATTCTGATGCTGTTTATCTCTGCATGAGGAAGAAAAGCAGTAGGACAAAGGCACTTCCGGTTGTGCTTGCTTGGAGACTTGGGACTGGGATAGATGTGGGCATCTGATTCTTTCTGGCCCTGAGGAGTGGCTTCCTCTCCCTCACCAGAGGGCTAGAAGAGGAGGACCAGTTTTTGGCATTTAGGGAGTCTGTTAAGTCTCTCAAACCAGAGCTGTGTCTTTGGCATGGGCGGGTAGTCACAATATCCTATAGCTAAATGGACCATACAGGACCGTAACAAAGCTCCTTCCTGAAATCAGCATTAGCCAGCCACTGGACCTTCGGCAACTCTGTTTCTAGGCATATTATTGCCTGGGTCATAATTGCTAGTAGTCATAATTAAATGCAATAATTCAGTCCTTGCCTGAAATTATATGTAAGGTTGGCTCTCTTTTTATTTAATCAACATTCGATACACTAG
>NW_007876133.1:0-572 GCF_000696425.1 Galeopterus variegatus
TGTCCAGAAATTTGTCCATTTCCTCCAGGTTTTCAAATTTGTTGGTGTATAGTTGCTTATAACAGTCTTGAATGATTCTTTTTATTTCTGTGGTATCAGATGTGATGTCTCTTTTTTCATTTCTGATGAACGAGAGCAGGAACAAGACAAGGATGCCCACTCTCACCTCTCCTATTTAACATAGAATTGGAAGTGCCAGCCAGAGCAATCAGGCAGGAGAAAGAAATGAAGGGCATCCACATGGGAAAGATGAAGTCAAACTGTCCCTGTTTGCAGATGACATGGTACTATATATAGAAGAATCTAAAGACTCTACCAAAAAACTCTTAGAGCTGATAAACAATTTCAGTAAAGTCGCAGGATACAAAATCAATACACAAAAATCAGTAGCATTTTTATACTCCGATAATGAACTAGCAGAAAGAGAAATCAAGAAAGTAAACCCATTTATAACAATCACACCCAAAATAAAATACCTAGAAATCAGTTCAACCAAGGAGGTGAAAGCTCTCTACAAAAAGAACTATAAATCACTACTGAAGGAAATGAAAGAAGACACAGAAATGTGGAAA
>NW_007876134.1:0-572 GCF_000696425.1 Galeopterus variegatus
GTCTCAGATTTGCTGTTGGCTTCTCTGGCACCTGCAGTTAGGCAGTCTTTTTTCATGTTTTCCATCCTTGATCTCTAAGTCCACCTCTATAACAAAAAGTAAAAACAAATGAAAAAAAAAAAAAACAACACAAAACAAACAAACAAATAAAAAATTAAGTCCCAAGGGGAAATATAAGAAATACATTTTATTTCCTAAGTTATTGACACTTTACTCACCTTCCTTTCATTTCCCAAAGTGGAAGATGGGCTATATTCCACTTCCAAGGCTCACAGTAAAAAAAAAAAATAAATAAATAAATAAATATTAAGACCTCACTTTCCTAAGGAATATTCATGTGTAAGTAACTACCTGGAATAGCAAAACAATGCAAGAAAGTAAATGGCATATGCCAAGGCAGCTTTTAAATTACATGAATTAACAAGAGGAGGAAATTGCCTCCAAAAGCAGTGGTTGGAGAAGACTTTACTTTCAGGAAAAGTTTGAGAAGGTCCAAAAATATTAGACAATGTATGCTGACTTAGTGAGGCAGCAAGAACATTTCAAAAAGGGGCAAGATCAGGATTAAACAA
>NW_007876135.1:0-572 GCF_000696425.1 Galeopterus variegatus
GGGAAGCAGGAGCCCATGTGGGCTCACAGCCCAACGCTGGGTGCACACAGAAAGTGCTCACGTGGTGGCCATTCCACGTTTTGCCCTGGCTGAGCTGGATCCAGCTTGACCCTGCGTGGCTATGAGTTCTCGCAGTCTCCCGTTCCGTGCAGTCTCTGGATGGAATTTTAAAGATTTACAAAAGATTTGCTTTTTACTGGAAACAGTGAGTAGAGGTTGTATAACTACCCTCAAGGGTTTTCTTCTTGTTTTTGTAAGAAAGAGTTGGAGGGTTTTCAGGCAAGACTGTTAGTGTTTTTTTCAAGAGCAGAGACTGTGTCAGTCACAAGGACAGGAACTGTGCTAGTGTCAGGGACAGTGGGTGTGCCACACCCAGGAACAGTAAATGTGCTTGTCCCGGGGCCAGGGGGTGTGCTGGTCCTGGGGCCAGAGGGTGTGCTGGTCCTGTGGCCAGAGGGTGCGCTGGTCCTGGGGCCAGAGGGTGTGCTGGTCCTGTGGCCAGAGGGTGCGCTGGTCCCGGGGCCAGAGGGTGTGCTGGTCCTGTGGCCAGAGGGTGCGCTGGTCCTGGGGCC
>NW_007876136.1:0-572 GCF_000696425.1 Galeopterus variegatus
AGAAATCTGAATAGTATCTGCCCTTCATTACAACTACCAGACAAAAGATAAGACCTGCACACTGTAGTAAATAGACAAAACCAAAAATCATTATACTTTTGTTTCCAATGTTATTTTATACTCAATATTTGTAACAAAATAAAAAAAGTATAAAGTCCTGCAAGGAAGCAGGAAAATATAATTCATAATTAAGAAAAAATATAGTCAGTAAAGATGACCCATAGATGACCCAGTATTTGAAATTATTAGACAAGGACTCTAATGTAATAATTATAAATATGTTAAATAATGGATGAAGAAATGTGAAGCAGAATATATTGAGTGATGGGAAAAACACAATTTGAAAGCAACACAAGGAAGAAAAGAGAAAGCTTATCCCTCCTACTAGAGACAAAGGAATTAAAAAAAAAAAAAATCTGAGGAGAGTTAGAAGGAACTCAAATGAAAACAGTAGATGAAAAAAAGAATGATATGCTCCAAAGAGAACAGAGCTATTAAAGAGTAGGGTTCAACTTAACTAAAACTCATCTGGCAGTTAAACATTGTCAGGCAGCATGTTATGTGTTTTTAAA
>NW_007876137.1:0-572 GCF_000696425.1 Galeopterus variegatus
CCGTGGCCTTGGTGTTATCAGCACCGCACTCTCCCAAGTGAGCCACGGGCCGGCCCTCTCTGTGCCTTTTAATTGCTAGTTTTCTTCATCTAGCCCCAAGGAAACTCAGGTTTTGAGAGTCCTATTAAGTGGTCATCTAGTCCAGTATCTGAGGCTTCAATTCTCTCTCCACCTCTTTGCTAAATAATCATTAGTCTTTGTTTAAATATTTCTGGTGGCAGGAATTCACTTCCTCTTAAGGCAACAATAGTCATTCATTTAATTCTTTCAGTGGACATTTTTGCTGCCTACCATGTGCTAAGTGCTGTGTATTGTCTCTCCCTTCAGGAAGCTCAAAGTGGAGAGGAAACGGATGTATGAATAAGAAATTCTGGTACCATGTGATATGTGTTACCTTAGAGATATTCAAAAATGCTTTGAGAGCATGGAGAAGTGATCAGCCAATTCTGTCTTGGGCAGTCAGGAAAAATCTACCCAGATGAGGCAATGCATGAGATGAGAGCTGGAGGACGGGTAGAAGCTCTTCAAACACAAAACACACCAGAGAAAGGGGACAGGAAGGGTAAACACAC
>NW_007876138.1:0-572 GCF_000696425.1 Galeopterus variegatus
TAAATGCCCTACATGCAATTCAGACACTTGGTGAAATGCCCTTAAAGGGTCGCATGATCCACGGCCCACCTCGATTTAAGCATAAAGAAACAGAGCCCCCAGAAGTAAGCCAGGTATCCAAGGGACAACTATTATGTACAGGTAGAGTTGGGTCATGAACCAAATTTTTTTTTCTTTTCTTAAGTTTAATTATTTATTTTTATCGATTATACATATTCATGGGGCACTGAGCTGACCATCAGAAACTGTGCCCAAGATGTGAAGATTGGATCAATACTATCAGTATGCCCACCCCCTCAAATTGCAGTTTTCCCTGTGTCTCCCACCCAACCTCTCCTCAACCACCCTGTCTCTCCCCTCCCACCCCTAGCAACCTTAGTTCTGTTCTCTCCCTCTGCATGTCCAACATACTACTGTGGTCTTTCTTTCTTTCCTTTTTTCTCTCTTAGCTCCCACTTATGAGTGAGGGCATGCAGTGTTTTCTCTCTGTGCCTGGCTTATTTCGCTTAACGCAATTTTCTCCAAGCTCAACCATGTTGCTGCGAATGGTAGAATTTCATTCATTTTTATTG
>NW_007876139.1:0-572 GCF_000696425.1 Galeopterus variegatus
TTGAATATCATCAGCACTACCATCACCATTAACATGAACAGTGGGGAAGAAATTAAATAAATATCAAGAATATCATTGGTCAATAAAGATGATGGTATTCCTTTTTAAGAACTAATTAACAGACAGTTCCAAGTATCCTGTGCATCCAGTTTGGTGTGTCTTTAAAAATATATGCATCGTGAGTGAGATGTATGTATTTGTTTGTGTATGTACATGCATGAGTGCTTGGATGTGTTCTGGGAAGATCTGGCATGTCCTGCTGATAAATAAAGCTCCAGGGAATCTTTTATTGAAGCTGGTTTAGTGGCTAACCATGCGTTTCTAAAAGCCTGGAGAACAGTGGCTTCATTGCACAAAGAAGACCCGCACATCAGATTAGCATATTTTGTGAATTTAGAAAGTCTGTTCTGCGATTTAAGTGATATACAATTTAAAAAAATGTTTTTTCTTACTTCCTTGGCTAAACAGGTAGCTCTTAGAAGTAGAAAACTGCATATGTGATTACTAAAGTCTTTGATCAATCTGTACACATATAGTCAATACACAATACATACATGTATTTGATATATTTG
>NW_007876140.1:0-572 GCF_000696425.1 Galeopterus variegatus
AAGGTAAATAGATTAATATACAGAGGTCTGAATGTTGTTTTAATGACATTCTGAAGGGTACCATCCATCCCATTGGGACAGGAACTTGAAAGGGCTTTATTTCTGCTATAGCTTATCCCAAATGTCTATTATTGGGATCTGAATTTATAATAATTTCCTACAATATTACCAGTAATTGTATTCCTATGTGGGTATTACTATCCATGCATTGAAGATAAAAAACAGAGTGAGTCTTAATGCAGATACAATTTTATAACCCAAGGGAAGTTTAGATCATACGGTTGGATTACTCTTTTGTTGACAGAGGGTACTGAGTCCGAAAAGATCACGTTTGAGTTGCTCAAGTTGACACAAGATCTATGTACCACTGACAGGAATGACTACCCAGAAATGCTGTCAATTAACCCAACACTGTTTCCATAATTGCCTTCATTTTTATGATAAACTTAGAAAAAATTATCTTTCCATGAAGAAAACTTTGACAGCATAGTTGACTTTTCTACATGTAAAAATAAGTGGTAAAAATACATGTAAAAATAAGTGTAAGTGGTGTTAATAGTTCACTTTAATAA
>NW_007876141.1:0-572 GCF_000696425.1 Galeopterus variegatus
TCCCAAAATCATACTTCAATTTATTTTGTTACATTAAATATTTTTATCAATTGAAAACAATTAAATAAATTGAGTCTTTCCATGCAGAAACATTGTATGTTTTTCTATTTGTTTTAAAGCCTTTTTGAGTTCCACAGAAAATGTTTATATTTTTCTTTATATAGATTCTTCATTCTTTATGTTAACTAGTTTTTAAATATTTTTATTGATATTATGAATGTGAGTTTTTCATTGTATTTCTAAAAGGGTTACTACTGGTATGTAGGAGGTTTTTTTTTTTTTTTAACTCAATTATACCCTTCTATTAATTAATATAGTTTTTAGTCAATTCTCTTGTTTCTTTCCAAATACACTCTTTGTCTTCAATCGATTTTAGTTAGAGAAACATCTATTTGATTGATGTATTCCAATCTATTTTCACAGAATTTTACGTAGCAGTGTTATGATCTCCGTTCTCTTCCCTATCTCAGCATATACCCACGTCCTCTCCTTTTCCTTCTCATAATCTTTCCATTTTTTGCTGTCTCTATCTCTATATGTATGTATCTGGTTAATCTCTTTCTATTTTTTTT
>NW_007876142.1:0-572 GCF_000696425.1 Galeopterus variegatus
AAATCAACATAAAAATGTGGGTGAAGGATAAAAAACAAAAGTAAAGTGTATTTACTTTTGCAGAAAAGAAGTGTGTGTGTGTATACCAAAACTATGTTTACAGAAAGCATAGGTTTAATACATGTGTTTTTATTACTGTCATGTCAAAAAAAAAAAAATGATAAGTAATGTGGGCATATCCAAACTACTAAAAAAAAAAAAAAAAGTAGATGGTAGGCAATAAAAACTCAATCACAAAAACAAGAAGAATCTTAGGGGAAAAAAAAGAACCAATGAACAAGGACACAGACTAAATGAAAGTAAAAAAAGCAAAAGCTTCTATAAATAAGTTAAAATATTTCTGCATCCATGATAAAAATAACTGGATTAAATTTGGTTATTTGTCACTTCCCACAGTGTCACAAAGATGCAAAAGATTACTCAGAGCCCATGTTTCAGAACAATGAGGACCGAGGAAAACTCTGTCAGGAGAGGCCAGCCCAGGCACAGCCCCGAGTCAGTTTTTGCTTCGGTTTTTATTGTAAAGACAAGAAAATTACAGAAGAAAAACAGATGGTTAATCAATCATAGTG
>NW_007876143.1:0-572 GCF_000696425.1 Galeopterus variegatus
ATAATCATATACAGTGTATATTGACAAAATAAAAATTAAAAAAAAATAAAAAATAAAAAAATAAAACCCAAAGCAAGGCAAGTGTGCCCACTCTTGCCATGTCTGTTCAACATAGTACTGGAAGTCCCACAGAGCAACAGAGCAATTAGTCAAGAAAAAGAATTAAAAGTCATCCAAACAGAAAGTACTAAATAAGATAATCTTTGTTTGCAGATGGCACATCTTATATGCAGAATATCCTAAAGATTATGAAAAAACTGTTAGGACTAAAAAGTGAATCAACAAAATTGCAGATACAAAATCAACATAAAAATTAGTTGAGTTTATATACAGTGACAAAAAACAAAACAATAAAACTACTCAAAAAGGAAATTAAGAAAACAATTCCATTTATAAAGTATCAAAAAGAATAAAATTTTTAGGAATAAACATAACGAAGGAGGTGACAAGACTTTTATGCTGAAAATTACAAAACACTGTAAAAGAAACTTCAAAAGACACATAAATGGATAGACATCCTGTGTAACAGATAGGGAGAGTTAATACTGTTAAAATGTTATATTACTCAAAGC
>NW_007876144.1:0-572 GCF_000696425.1 Galeopterus variegatus
AACTGGATCATTTTTACCATTATATAAATGCACTGTCATATCTCCTATATTTAAAAAAAAAAGTCATATCTCCCATATTTAAAAAAAATTCATGTCAAAACCAGTGCCATTTCTCAGTCTTATCTTACTTGACATATCAGCAGCATTTAGCACAGTTGGTTTCTCCCTCCTTCTCTCACTTTGTTTTTCAGATCCCATTCACTTGGTTTTCCTCCTTCCTCCCTGGTCACTCCTTCTCAGTCTCATTTGCTAGCTTCTCCTCATCTCCCATATTTGGGCATGTTGTACAGCCCCAGGGATCAATGCTTAGACCTCTCATCTTCCTTATCTACATGCATTCCCTAAGTGATTTTATTAAGTCTCATGGTTTTAAATACCATGTAGTGCTGATAATGCCCAAATTTATATGTCTCTTTCTCAAATGCCTTCCTTAAACTTCAGACTCATCCAACCAGCTGACTACTAGACATCTCCCCTTGAATGCCCAATTAACACCTCAAACCTCACATAACTACTGGTAATTGACCTAAGCCAAATTGATCATGCACTGGGCCGGCCTGTGGCTCACTCGG
>NW_007876145.1:0-572 GCF_000696425.1 Galeopterus variegatus
CTGCTAAGGCCTGGGACATTCTGTTGTTCACACTGTGTTCTGCCCAGAAAAACCCTTTAACCAATTCACGTCCTTTCCTTTGTAACTGTGACCCAGAGCTCCAAGCCCCGCGCAGCAGTCAGCATTTCCTGAGACCTGATGTGTGCCAGACACTGGCTGGGGGCTGGTGCAACAGCAGGTCAGGGCTTGGCACTGTCCGTGAGGGCTCAAGGGACTGAGTGAGGTCATATGAGCAGATACGTTATACTGCAGTGTGGGTACATACGACGACATGTCAGAATAAGGTGACCTGGGGACAAAGACGCTGATACTGTCCATGAAAATTACTGACATTTGAGCTGGGTCTCAATGGGAGCACTGGATTTCTCTGGCCTGGAACAGGGAAAGGAAGTCCTTGCATGTGTGAAGGCATCGCGGGGAAGCCCTCGTAGTAGGTAGGACAGAGCCGGGGACAAGACAGGTATGTGGCATATTTGTTTGAAGCCTTATTTAATATATGTTGGAATGTTGAATGAGTCTTGCCAGGGCTGCCATAATCAAATAGCACGGACTGAGTGGCTTAAACCTCAGAT
>NW_007876146.1:0-572 GCF_000696425.1 Galeopterus variegatus
TGTCCAGAAATTTATCCATTTCTTCTATGGTATCAAATTTGTTGGCATATATTTATTCATAATGATCTTTTATAATCTTTGTATTTCTGTGGTATCAGTTGTCATGTCTCTCTTTTCATTTCTGATTTTATTCATTTAAGTCTTCTCTCTTTTTTCCCCCTTGGTTAGTCTAGTTAAAAGTTTGTCAATTTTATTTGTCTTTTCAAAAAATGAACTCTTTCATTGATCTTTTCATTTTTTTTTTTAGTTTCTATTTCATTTATTTCTACTCTGAGCTTTATTATTTGTTTCCTTCTGCCAATTTTAGATTTAATTTATTGTAGTTTTTCTAGTTCCTTTAGGTGCATCATTAGGTTGATTATTAGAAATATATATATGTATTTTTTTAAATAAGAAAATGAAATTTATTGCTTATAGTTTCTTTTTTTTTTTTTCCCCTTTTTGTCTTTTTTCATGACTGGTAACAGGATCGCAACCCTCGGTGTCGCGCCCCCCCTTTTTGTCTTTTTTCGACTGGTAACGGGATCGCAACCCTCGGTGTCGCGCCCATACCGCGACCGGCAACGGGATCG
>NW_007876147.1:0-572 GCF_000696425.1 Galeopterus variegatus
TGGGGCAGCTAGAGCTCAGGGAAGAGGAGGAGAGACCAATGGAGTGCATGAAGGTGGGAGAAGCCATGATGAGAGTAAGAAAAAACCACTCTGACCATTTCGAGCCCTGGCCACTTCAAGGCTGGAGCTGCTAAGCACAGAGCAGGAGCCAGCAAAAGCCATAGCTGTGCCCTTCGGATGAAGTTGCTTGGAGGCTGCGGGGGAGAAGAGGGCCTTGGTGACTGCCAGGCCAGCAAGACTACTAATAGTGTTCCCATTCACCCACGTAGGAGCGAGGAGCCACAACGACTGAAAAAAAGGAGCCACTCAGAGGCCAGTGAGTCATCACAAGGGCCCCTCCCATGGGAAGTGTTTGCAGCAGGGGCAGTGCGGGAGACGGGCCCACTGTGAGAACACTGGGGCACAGCAATGACAGCTGATTGGCAGCCCCCAATCAGCCTAGGACCACTCACAGGAGACTGGTCAGGAATATAGAACAGCATGGGGTGCAGTTTGATGAAAAAACTCAGGTACAGACCATAGTTTCTATACAACCCAGGTTCACCAGGTCTCTTGAGAGCCAGAAGTACCTA
>NW_007876148.1:0-572 GCF_000696425.1 Galeopterus variegatus
TTGCTTGTTTGTTTTGGGGTTTTGGCTTTATTTTTCAAGAATTTCTTTAGGAAAGAGCTAAATAGAAAAAAATAAAATAAAAAAGAATAAACACTGCAAATCATTCATTTAATGAGTGCTACATAAATTGGGAAGTGTGCTGAAATAAATATTGTTTATGGATTAAAAATAACAGTATATCTGTCAATAATATAATTTTTTTTTTAATATGAAGAGTAAGTATAACAAAAGAAGAAAAAAACATGGTGCTTTTTTGGATCTCAAGACTTCAGAGTACAACCTCCTCTGTTTGGGGATCTTATTCATTTCTCCCCAAGTGTATTTTAAGAACTTTCAGAGCGGTAAAAACCAAAATCAGAATACAAGACAGTTAAATATCTGATTCAATATGTTTTAATAAATATGAAGATAAGGTGTACATCCTTCTTCTCATTAACACTTTGTGACCACTTTGCTTACAAATGATTTAGCATCTAACTATTCAGTAACTGGGAACTGCAGTTGTCATCAAGGTAGTTTTTCAGTATTTTGTGGAAATTGCTTACCTTCGGTTACTGATGGATTTATTGCAG
>NW_007876149.1:0-572 GCF_000696425.1 Galeopterus variegatus
TATTCTAGAAATCTGAATGAGTTTGAAATTACTTTTGGATGCACACAGCTCTGGGCACTGAACCACATGGACCATGGAATTATAAGCATTCCCATTGGTTGTTTACATGACCACCTCCACCAAGAAACCACAAATTCCTTTAGAACAGGAATCTTACTTATCTCCATCCCATGTCTAATAAGTACCTAGCATATAGAAAAAATTTAAGGGATGCTAAATGAATGAACATAAATGGCTAAATACTTGTTCTTTTAAATATATCAATATTAATTACTATATATCAGCCCTAACTAACAGCCAGCTGCTATGCAGAGCACTATACACACATAATCTCATTTAATCTTCACTACTGTTCTGTGTAGGTGGTTCTATATTAACCTCATTTTATAATGAAGAAAGTGAGGCCTAGAGGGTCTGGAAACCCACCCAGAACCACAGGACTAGCAAATGGCAGAGTCAGGTTTTGAGCCATATTTCTGTTACCTCAAAGCACACACTCTTAGTCAGGGCAATGGTATAAAAACCAATTTGACTGATTACTACAAGAACAGACACCTCATTAATTTAACAGT
>NW_007876150.1:0-572 GCF_000696425.1 Galeopterus variegatus
GGTTTTCTGTGTCTTCTTGGTTCAGTCTTGGTAGTTTGTGTGTGTCCAGAAATTTGTTCATCTCCTCCAGGTTTTGAAATTTCCTGGCCTATAGATATTTTTAGTAGTCTCTAATGAATTTTTTGTATTTCTGTGGCATTGGTTGTAATGTCTCCTTTTTCATTTCTAATTTTTGTTATTTGTGTCTTCTATCTTCTCTTTTTATTTAGCCCAGCTAATGGCTTGTCTGTGTTGCTTATCTTCTCAAAAAACCAATTTTTTGTTTTAGTGGTCTTTTGTATTGTTTTTTAGGTTCTGTTTCATTTAGTTCTTTTCTGATCTTACTTCTTTCTGTCTACTAACTTTGGGTTTTGATTATTCTTGTTTTTCTAGTATTTTGATGTGAAGTATTAGGTTGTATATTTGCTATCTTTCCATTCTTTTAAGTAAGCATTATTGTGATGAACTTCCCTTTTAGTAAAGCTTTTGCAGTATCCCACAGGTTTTGGTATTATGTGTCATTATTTTCATCAGTTTTAATAAATTTTTTGATTTCCTGTTTAACTACTTCTTGGACCCATATGTCATTTAGT
>NW_007876151.1:0-572 GCF_000696425.1 Galeopterus variegatus
CTTGGTTCCCGGGGCCTCTGCATTTCAAGGAGGTGGCGGTGCAGCTGTGCAGATCTGAGCTGGTGTTCTGGTTCCATGCTTACTAGCTATGGGACCTTAGACATGTTGCTTCATCTTTCTACTCCTTTGTTTTCTCCTCTGCAAAATGGGGATAATAATAATTCCTTCAAAGGATTGTGTTCTAGGCTCTCTCCCCTTTCTAGGGAAGGCCATGCATTGATTTGCTTATCCCCGTGAATGGCAATATACTAAAAAAGAGAGTGACCAAAAGGACTTCATTTTTATCATTCCCTATCGAATGCGGTGCTACTGTCCAGATAGTGCCTGCTGTGTTTCTGCCCCCTGGGCCCTGGAGTTAGTACGGCTCATTTGGCAACAAATGAGATGACAGAAGGGTACCAATACAACAGCTGAGCCTCTGCCGGTCTTAACAGGTGACCACTGAAGGGGAATGTGGTGATAGGAAGTGGAGATATGTTCCAACCCTTCCATCAGTTTCATTAGGGCAGATATCAGGGCTCAGGGGGATGTCTTGCAACTACCTCTTACTCATTAGAAGCAAGAAGTTCTCT
>NW_007876152.1:0-572 GCF_000696425.1 Galeopterus variegatus
TAAGGTATTTTTGTTATAGCAGCCTAAATGGATTAATACTCCCATAGCACTTTACCTCTCCAACCACGAAATGGATTCTGCCTAGCATGAGAACTGGGGAGGTGTGTCCCATCTCCCCTGCTGATTGAGTTCCTCAAGGGCAGAGATATTTTCTACATCTGCTTTCCCCTGACTCCACCCCAACACGCACACCCCCACCACCATGCAATTAGCACTCAAGAAATAG
Organism: Galeopterus variegatus; assembly: GCF_000696425.1. Taxonomy (NCBI): domain Eukaryota; kingdom Metazoa; phylum Chordata; class Mammalia; order Dermoptera; family Cynocephalidae; genus Galeopterus; species Galeopterus variegatus. The sequence continues at coordinate 227 of NW_007876152.1, forward strand.
GTATTGAAAGAGACAGACATATTCAGAGGCTTCGAACAACCACAAAAACAGTACAGCCTTGCAGAAAACACCAGAGGTGAGTATCTGCTCCAGCTCTGTGCCTCCTGCCAGAAGGCCAGTATGAACCTTTGAGTCTGCCCATTTGGGGAAGCTTCTTCCAAAGACAGGGACATGGCATTTTATGTGTAAGTCATCCCTTGACTCTGTACACAAAGAGTTAATTTGTTATCGAATTTAGATGGACAAAAAAGAGCCCAGAAGGAAGTTCCTCTGATGGAATCTGTAGAATTCACTGCATTTACTCTGGTAATTTCCCCTGGTGCCAATTTGGTACAGGAAATGTTTT
>NW_007876153.1:0-572 GCF_000696425.1 Galeopterus variegatus
TAGGATCCGAACCCGCGGCGGGAGCGCTGCTGCACTCCCAGGGCCGCACTCTCCCGAGTGCACCACGGGCTCGGCCAAGATGGGGCCATTTTTGGAAAATATTATTTGTCACAGACGGAATGAGACTTAGACAGGTTATTTTTACCAACTTTGTGTGTGTGTGTGTATGTGTGTGTTGTTTTAATTGTGTTTTTCCTTTAACCTACTCATAGCCATGGTCTTCCTGCTGCCTAGAGTTTGACCTTGAAAAAAGGCCCTTTATCTCTCCATATCCCAGGCTATGGGACACGTTGGGAGGTGTCAGGCTTTATTTAGTAATTTTTAATGAAATCTGCAGAGCTCTGAGGGTTATAAATCATGTGCCAAAAGTTTCAGCTTTGTGCTTAATGGCAAAGCTAAGACAAAATGCCTATCTCTTGGGCTTCCAGCACGTTATTAACTTGCATCAGAAATATCACGACTCAGCAATTTCCAAAGTTTTCTCTCTACTAACCCTTTCGTCCTATTGTACCCTTTATGAATCTCTTCCCTTTTTTTTTCAAAATAAAGAAATCCAAATCATCCTTCTCTGA
>NW_007876154.1:0-572 GCF_000696425.1 Galeopterus variegatus
GGGAAAAGCTCGTGTTGAAGTCTAAATAAGCTGTTCCAGATACAATAAGCCTTTAAAAAAATTAACTGACACGTAATTATATATTTATGGGGTACAATCTGATGTTTTGATATATATATGTTGTATAATAATGGGGTAAGGGAGTTAATGTGTCAATTATCCTATGCACTTATTTCTTTGGGGCAAAAAATTCAGAAGCCTCTCTAGATATTATGTAATATACAAAACTTAACTGTTAACCATAGTCACCCTACTGTGCAATAGAGCATCAGAACTTATTCCATCATATGGGCCAGCCCGGTGGTGCACTGGAGAAGTGCGCCGCTTGGGAGCACGGCGGCGCTCCCGCTGAGGGTTCGGATCCCATGTGGAGACCGGTTCCCACTCACTGGCTGAGCGCGGTGTGGGTGCAACACTGAGGGTTGCGATCCCATTGCCGGTCCCTGGTACGGGTGCGACACAGAGGGTTACGATCCTGTTACCGGTCAGTAAAAAAAAGACAAAAGAAAGGAAAAAAAAAAAAGAACTTATTCCATCTATCTAATTGAATTTTGTATCTGTTGGCCAACATC
>NW_007876155.1:0-572 GCF_000696425.1 Galeopterus variegatus
GTGATAAAAATATTTATAATTCTCTATCACTGTTATGTGACCTTATTAGGTATGAAAACTATATTCAACTTCCTAAATATGAATCCTAGATAGTTTGGGGTTTAAAGATTAGTTATAAAACAAAACACCATTGAAAGTAGACATAGAAAAAGAAAAAAATAGATTTGGACACATTCAGTTCTTAAAAATGAAGGAAAAGACATTAAAAAAATATTAATAGATTTAGTATATAATATACCCCAGAAGTGTTTAAGTTATATATTTTTAAATATAAAGCTTTTGAAACTACTTATATGTATTATCATCATAACACAATTTTGAGGACGTAATTATAACAGGAGTGCAATTAACAAGTAAATGCTCTTTCCACTTCAAGTCTCTAATTATTACTCTCTATCTCTCTCTCCCACTTCACGAATTTTTAAAAAAATTTTTTCTAGTCTCACAGTCTCCACTCTCTCACTTCCCATTCACTTGTCCGCCTACTACTTTCTGGGTTCTTCTTCCAGCTTGACATCGTAACTACTTGCATGCATACTCCAGTATCTCCTCCCCTTTCCCCCACTTCACCC
>NW_007876156.1:0-572 GCF_000696425.1 Galeopterus variegatus
CAGCAAATACTGAACAATATATTTTCCTAAATTGTGGGGAAATATATATATATATATATATTTGTGTGTGTGTGTGTTTTCAAACATTCACAATTAACTCCTTAGGTTAAGTTCCCCTAAGGAAGATTACTCCATTATCGTAGGGTGTATACATACAACATTTGTTTGGATATATATTGCTTAACAACATCCAGGAAAATGTTAATATGTGTGTTACCAATTCATTAGAACATCTGTTCATTCACTTCTGCACTGGGCATTATTACTCATTCTACCTAAGAATCTGGTAGGCAAAATAACTTATTTTAAATTTGCATTTGTTTTCACTAGAAACCTTGAATAAACCTGCTGACCATTGATATGTCAAGTGTATTTATTGATCATTGATATGCCATACTGTATGAATTGTCTGATTGTGCACTTTGTTCATATTTCCATTGAGTCATTCAACTTTTTCTTACTGTTTTCTAATATTTTATCATGTGATATTTTCTTTCATTTGGATATTTAATTGTTTAATAACATTTATGAGAAAGTGAAGCCATCTTTTCAGCATTGATTTTAAAATGACA
>NW_007876157.1:0-572 GCF_000696425.1 Galeopterus variegatus
CCACATATTCTTAAAATTATACTGTTACTTTTGGAAATGAAAAAGACCTTGAGGTTTTCCTGTTCCAACCACCTCAGTGGTAAACAGGTGCATAGCTTGTGAGTTTGATATTCAGGACCAGATTCATAGTTCCTGTGTTGTTTTGTCATTTTAATTCTCCAAAAATATTAACTTATTGATTTTTGTGATGAAGAGAAAGTATTTATGATATGTCACAAATACAAATATATTTTTATTTTCTCTGAACATTTTATGATTATTGTTTGTATAATTAAGTTTTTCTGGATTTTGTGATAAATCTGAAATAATCACATTGACATTTAATTAAATCAATTATCAGTATCAATTTACAATTAAATCATATAAAATGTGAACTTAAATGTGGTCAATTATAAGATGAATTTTAGATTAGGAAACTTTGGCATTTATAGGTGGACGTGATTTCTGGAAGGGGCGCACCTCAGTGTCAAAATAATATGTCAGTGACGTGTGTAGATCTGAGATTCTGATAATTATTCTCAGCTCTGAACTCATAAAAAATTAAATGCCTAGCTATGGGTAACATTTTTTTT
>NW_007876158.1:0-572 GCF_000696425.1 Galeopterus variegatus
ACATAAAATTTTAAAGAATTGGTTCAATTTTTCATTCTTTTATTAACTGGACAATACTGAAATTTTGGTGTTTGTCATGAGATCTTACAATAATACTAAGAAATTAATGATTTTTAATTATAATAAAGCACATGCTCAGTAAGGAAGAAAACTAATACAGCAGCATGAATGCATAGTCCAATTTTGTTGTTGTTGTTGTTGTTGTTGTTGTTGTTGTTGTTGTTTTGGGTGGCTGGCCAGTACAGGGATCTGAACCCTTGACCTTGGTGTTATAACACCACGCTGTAAACAACTGAGCTAACCGGACCCCTTAATTTTAAAATCATTCTATTTTACTACATTACTTTCCTGTCCCTTACTTAGAAGGCAGTGTTGATGTCAATAAGCTGGACACATCTTTAGAAAACATGGGGATGAAGATCACAGAAAAAGAATTCATGGATCTAACAGAAAGACTGCCAGAAGATGGTGAGCACTGTAATCACCCCTATACTTTTTAAGGGGTACTTATTCTTTCAGACTTCAATGTAAGAATTTCTCTAACCAGATTGTCATAGTATCAATGATTTTTC
>NW_007876159.1:0-572 GCF_000696425.1 Galeopterus variegatus
GTAATATACTAAATCCTTTGTTGTCATTTCAACAATGTTTACAGCATATTAATCAGGAGTGTATTTCATCTCAAGAAACCCCTTTCTTTGCTTACCCACAAGAAACTCCTCCTCACGCATTAAAGTTTTATCATGAGATTGCGGTAATTCAGTGACATCTTCGGGCTCCACTTCTAATTCTAGTTCTCTTACTATTTCTGCCACATGTGCAGTTACTTCCTCCACTGAAGTCTTGAATCCCTCTAAGTCATCCCTGAGGGCTGGAATCAACTTCTTCGAAACTCCCATTAATGTTGATATTTTGACCTCCTTCCACGAATCACAAATGTTCTTAACAGCATCAAGAATGGCAAACACTTTCCAAAAGGCTTCAATTTACTTTGCCCAGATACATCAGAGGAATCACTGTCTATGGCAGCTATAGCCTTACAAAACGTATTTCTAAAATAATAAGACTTGAACATCAAAATTACTCCTTGATCCATGGGCTGCAGAATGGATGTTGTGTTAACAGCACGAAAACAACAGTGATATCCTTGTACATCTCCACCAGAGCTCTTGCATGACTAGGT
>NW_007876160.1:0-572 GCF_000696425.1 Galeopterus variegatus
AATGACCAGTTTATGTATGTTCTTATATAATAGCTTTATATTTAGACATTTAAAGTAAAGTTCTGAGCTTATTTTTCTCGGAAATAATGTAATCAAAGCTGAAGAAGAATGTCATGCCTGCTTCTGTACAAATACAGCTTTTGGCCTCCGTGCTCTATTTTGCCAAAATGAATAGCAAATATCTAGTTACTCTCATCTGTCACATTCTTGCCATGGTTACATAAATCACATCCACTCAACATGAATGTACCTTTTTCATAGTTTATTAACATAATCAAAGGCATAAAATGCCAAATTAAAATTAAGCTGATGTTAAAAAAAATGAATGTCCTTGTTTAATTCTTTCAGAGCATGGTTTCCCAACTCTGGTAATACTGGCATTTTGGTCTGTACAATACTCTGCTGTGGTGGGCAGTCTTATGATTTGCAGGATATTTAACAGCATCCCTAGTCTTAACCTACTAGATGCTAACAGCATCCCTCCCAACCACCCAAAAGATTGAGAATTACCGTTTTAGGGATTACATTCAAATGAATTTAATTTTAGAGTATTTTACAGTCTTATTTGAATT
>NW_007876161.1:0-572 GCF_000696425.1 Galeopterus variegatus
TGCAAGCTCAACAAATTTTTCTTAAATGTCCTAAAATGCATAGGACTATGTATGGTGATACATGCTTGTTAAATTCACAAATATGATACAAACAACAACAATAAGAAAATGAAGAGAGATTTGAAAAATCTTGCCTACACTTTACCTTTCAATTTTGCAATTTAAAAGTATAATATTTGTTTTTAGATCTTCTTTCCTGCAAAGATCGATGTAAAGTAGCTACTAAACATTCAAATGATAGGTTTGACATAAAAACGTAGAAATAAAAACCTTTCATTTTGCCTTTTTACTTCATGCTGCAATTCCATGAAAACTCTCCCTACAAATTTCAAATGTAGAGAATTTAATTGCACATTGCCTCTGTGTTTCCAGTGGTGGCTTTTCTCACTCTTCAATGGCTCTTCACTTTGGTGTTCATAATCATTGTCTCAGGCATGAAAGATGAAGTGCGTTTGTGATGAAAAATGAAAGTGTTTTAAGTCAACTGAAGTAGTGTCCTCTATTTATGCTTAAACACAAAGGAAGAGCTCATCTAAGCAGTGGTGAAGTGTTTACTTTGGTGAGTTAAAGAC
>NW_007876162.1:0-572 GCF_000696425.1 Galeopterus variegatus
CATAACTTTTCAAATAGAAAATGGGGAGAAATATGCAAATTTAACTCTATAAATTAGACTTTCAATGCCCATGTTTTTAATCAACTTATATTGGCAGAGTTTGAGTCAGTGACTAAAGGCTTAACTACTACACCCATTTAGATATGTGATGAGTGTAATCCCAAGCTGTCATCACTCAGTGTCAGTCCAGTCCCATAATACTGAGCCAGAGAAGCAGCAAGAGAAGGTGCCAGACAGAAGCTCTATGGAAGGTTTTGATTTTGGTTTGTCTGAGTTTAACATCGAGAGTCACCTTTGTGTGTTTTATACATTCCCCGAGGATAGGGGAGGTCATGTTTGCTATACGCCACTTGGAAGGCGTATAAGATTTGACTTGGGTGCACCAGTGCTGGGGAACTGATCACTTAGCACGGCCAGACACCTGGCACCCACATGTCATTGTGGCTTACTTGTTCTCTACTCATATGCAACAACTCTTGAGAACTTATTTAAAACAATTATTTCCTACTAAAAAATGATTTCCCAAGTCACTCAGTGACTAATGCTGGTCATAGAAGTCAAAAGTCCAGGAA
>NW_007876163.1:0-572 GCF_000696425.1 Galeopterus variegatus
ATTTTGTTTGTCTTTTTGGTGACTGGCCAGTACAGGGATAGAACCCTGGACCTTGGTGTTATCAGTAGAATTTTTAACCAACTGAGATAACTGGCCAGCCCTGCAAATAGATATTTAAGAGGGGACTTATGCTAATTGGTTCATGGGATTATGGAGGCCCAGATGTCCCACAATATGCCATATTTAAGCTGGGGAGCTAGGAAAGCTGGTAGTGTAATTCAGTCTGAGTCTGAAGACTTGAGAACTAGGGGACACAGTGGTGTAATTCTCAGTCCTAGGCTGAAGGCCTGAGAACCAATGGGGCCACTGTTGTAAGTCCCAGGATCTGATCGCCTGAGAACCTGAAGCTCAGATGTCAAAGGGCAGGAGAAGATGGATGTTACAGCTCTCAAAGAGAGAGAAAATTTTCCCTTCTTCAACCATTTTGTTTTGTCTGTGCCCTCAATGGACTAGATAATGCCTGCCCACGTTGGTGAGGGTGAATTTTCTTTACTTAGTCTACTGATTTAAATACTAATCTCTTCCAGAAACCCTCACAGACACACCTAGAAATGTTTTTTTTTTTTTTTTTT
>NW_007876164.1:0-572 GCF_000696425.1 Galeopterus variegatus
CAGGTCCTACTACCTCCACCCACCTGGATATTTGTGTTCCCCTGTGGTTACAGGTTCTCCTGCTCATGTGAAGAACAAATCCGATAAGTCATTCATGCCTTGGTGTAAATTAGCGCCAAAAGTTCTCACCATAGATTGAATTCTGTTTCTTAAGTGCCCAGAGCAGGGTCAAATCAGAGTAGACAATCCATAAATTTGTATAACTTGATTGAAAATAGGAGTGGAGGAAGAGGACCCAAAGGAAGGTATTAATAATGGAAGGATTTGTAATATTGATTAAGGCAGCAAGGCCTGCCTGGCTCCCCTTAAACTTTAAGCAGCCACCCCTTCTTCGCCTAAACCAGTGATAAGACCATAGCCCCATGCATTCATTCTGCAGAGCTATGAGGTAAAATAAATGCTCTGTGTTATACATCACTAAGTTTTGAGGTTAATTTTTTTTTTCATTTTTTAATTTAATTTATTGTTCTTTTTTTTTTAATTTAATTTTATTTATTTATTTATTTATTTATTTTTGTTGTTAAATTTTTATTTTGTCAATATACACTGTATATGATTATTATGGCCCATCA
>NW_007876165.1:0-572 GCF_000696425.1 Galeopterus variegatus
CACAAACAGACATATAAACAAATGATGTGTGAGGAAAAGTATAGCACAGAAAGAGGACTGAAGGTGAGTGCAAGGCGACCTTGCTGTCAGATAGAATAGTCCAGGAAGGCATCCTGAGGAGGTGGCCTTTGAGCAAGAAGCAGAATGAAGTGAGGAAGACAGTGAGGTTCATAGATGGGTGAGAAATATTCTAGGCAGAGGGAGCAGCACATGCAAATGCCTGTCATGAGAATGTGTTTGCATGTGTGAGAAGCAGCGCAAAAGCCAAAGTGGCCGGAACGTAGTAAGCACAGTGGAAGAGGGGAAGCTGGACCCATAACCAGGGTCAGATCACGTTTGCCTCAAAAGACGGAGCAACACCTTTGGATTTCACCCAAAGTCAGGGGAGCTCATTGATTTAGAGTAAGTAAGAAAAGATTTCTTCTTCACCTCCATTTGCTTTGCCTATAATTCTGTTTACATAAAGGCCATGTCTGAAAGAAACAGATTTATAGGCCTAGCATAATCTTCCACTTACATTTTGGTCCTAAAGCTTGGTGACTACTATCTTTTGCATCTCAAGTATGTATCTG
>NW_007876166.1:0-572 GCF_000696425.1 Galeopterus variegatus
AATTGTTATTTTTCATTTAGTTTACATCTTCCTGGTTCTTAGTATGAGTGATTTTTTTTTTATTGAGACCTGGACATTTTTGTGTTGTTATGAGACTCTAGATCTTATTTTCTCTCTGTTTAACTGGATTTCTCTGACTCTGCTCTGACAGGGGAAGGGAGGACACCACCTCATTACTGCCATGCAGAAGTAGAAGTCCCGGTACCTCACTCAACCTCTGTTCACACCAAAGGAGGGGCATCCTAATTACTGGTGGGTGGGAGTGGGAGTTTGGCTCCCCAGGTGTTCTCCACTGACACTGTATTTGGAAGCCCATCTATCTTATGGTAGGAATGAAAGTCTCAGCTCCTTAGTTGGCCTTTTCTGACCCCACCTTAGTGAGGAAGGGGAGTTGGGAAGCCTCATTGCAGCCTTGTAAAGGTGGAAGTGTAGGTTCCTCACTTGTTCTTGCTGGTAGGGGGAGGCATGATTTTTTCCCTACTTGGCTGAAATAGACTGGGTATGGTTTAAAAGTTTTCCGCCTTGCTTATCAGCAGGCTTTTGTTGAGTGTTTTTTGTTTGTTTGTTTGTTT
>NW_007876167.1:0-572 GCF_000696425.1 Galeopterus variegatus
TCCATGTGGGTGGCCCACCACAGCCACCACAATAACCAAGGCTGCCACCAAAGTGGCTAGACACCACAACCACCGTGTAGATGGTCTGCCAGCCACTGGAGTGCATTGACACAAGGAGAGTCGCCAGCAGAGATAAAGAAAAGAAGAGGACGTCTCTCTCCACAAAGCCCATTCCAGAGTGACAGAAGCAGCAGCTGCTCTATGATAATAGTGGGGGACCTGAACACACCTCTCAGCATTGGACAGATCATCTAGGCAGCAAATCAACAGAGTAACCATGACTCTTTCAGAAGGAGAGAAGCAATCTAGGGTTATCAGTAGTGGGAGGGGGAGAGAGAGGGGGATGGGGAGAGATTGGATAAGGGGCGTAAAGAATAATTATGATTTGTAACAATACATATGCTAGTAATATTGTTTTGATCAACATATAATGTTCAACCCCCAAAATATGTATAATCAATTTTGATTCAATAAATAAATTAAAAAATTTAAAAAATTAAAACATAAAAAAAAAAGTCCTTCAACAGGAGCTAGTTAAATATATTAAGTCGTATCCCAACTGTGATGGAGTA
>NW_007876168.1:0-572 GCF_000696425.1 Galeopterus variegatus
GGGTTGCGATCCGTTGCCGGTCACGAAAAAAGACAAAAAGGAAAAAAAAAAAAAAAAACTTCTGAAACTGAGAAAGATGCCAAATATAAATATCTGCACAAGTAATATAACCAGGATATTTCTTGTATATAGTAAAATGTGTCTCGGAGTTCAAATAGGTCTTCAAAAGTCATGTATTCTAACTTTCTTTACAATGCACAGATCTCTCTCACATTCTAAATGGGTAACTGTTCAACTTCTGCCTAAACACTGTCCTCTCCCTCAGAGATAGGAAACCCTATTGTATGAGAAACCTCATTCCAGTTCATAATTTGCTTTTTTTCTTCCTATAGGAAGGGGCTTAGAAAGAAAGGAAACAAGGTAATGCAACATTTTATTATCATTTGTCAAACTTGTGCCTGAAACTGTTAAGGCATGGCTCAGGATAAACAGGGACACGAGCAGGTTGCTTGGGCTTTTTTATAATCAGACTATGGTGATGGAAGAGGTAGGAAAGACACAATAAATACACTGCTACAATCTTTAAAATAATTAGTATTATAAAAACAATACATGCTCAGGGCAAAAAATTA
>NW_007876169.1:0-572 GCF_000696425.1 Galeopterus variegatus
GGCAGATGAGAGGCAGTAGCCAGCAATGTAGTGGAAGAACCAAGAACGAATGGTCCAAAGCTGAGTTGAAGGGTATGATCAACTGTTTAAAATGCTGCTGATGGATCAAGTATGAGGAACACTAAGAAACTGGTCACTGCATTTACCAATATGGAGGTCGTTGGTGGCCATGACAATACAAAAGCCTGACTGAAGAGGGTCACAGAGAAAATGGGAAGAGACGCTTTCGTGATGGGTCACTCCTTGAAAGATCTTGCTGAAAAATGGAAACAGAAAATTTAGACCTTAGTTTAAGAGAGATTTTGGGTCAAGGGAGGTTTTATTTATTTTTTTAAGATGGGAGATACTACAGTACATATGAGGATGATGATAATGATCAAGTAAAGAGGGGAAAGTTGACATGGACTGAAGGGGGGAATTGCTAGAGTAAAGTCCTTGGGAAAGTGAGAAGGGTGAGACTTGCTGTACAGCTAGAGGGGTTTCTCTTCAATATGAACACAGAGGAGAAGGTGGGGGCACTAGAAGGTAACTGCTGTGGAGGCAGAAGTTGTGTGTTTTGTTAACTGCTCTCC
>NW_007876170.1:0-572 GCF_000696425.1 Galeopterus variegatus
GGGAGAAGAGAGCTCTGAGGTCTCTCCTGGGCTCCACCTTCATGACCTAATGGCTTTCCATTGACCCCACCTCTAAATACCATCACATTGGGGGGAAGATTTCAGCATATGAATTTGAAGGGACACAAACATTCAGTCCACGAAACCAGGCCAGAGGTTGTAAAAGGAAGTCAAAATCTAGAATTGGATATGGATGGAAACTGAACTACTTATTGTCCATGGTCAATGTTTTAAGGCCTAAACTGTCAAAATAAACACTGTTCCCTTTAGCTTAGAATTTTATTTTCTGTTAAATGTCAAATCTATCTAATCTTAATCCATCTAATCTTATTAAGATATTAAGACATTGTTATAAAATAAAGTGTTGGAGTGGAAATCAAATGCGAGTTCAGATAAGACTTTCTGAGTGTCTGGGGCTTTTTAGGAAAGCATTATGATTTACTGCAAATGTTACCAGCTGTGTCACCTTTTCAAAGTTATTTTAACTTTCATAAGCCTCATTTTCCTCACATGGAAATAGAAATAATGAAAACCATGGGACAATGTTGTGAAATTAATTGAGATAATAAAGA
>NW_007876171.1:0-572 GCF_000696425.1 Galeopterus variegatus
TTTTAAGTATACAACAGACATTGTTAACTGTAGTTACTTTGCTGTATATTAGATCTTCAGAGTTTATCTTGAACATCTGAAATTTTGTACCCCTTGACCAACATCTACCCATTTCAGCCTCCCACTAGCATCTGGCAATCACCATTCAACTCTCTGCATCAATGAGTTTGATTATTTTAGATTTCAATTATAAGTGAGATACACAGTGTTTGCCTTTTCATGTGGCTTATTTCACTTAGCATAATGACCTCCAGATTCATCAGTGTTGTCACAAATGACAGAATTTCCTTCTTTTCTAAGGCTGAATAATATCCCATTGTGGATGTTTGTGTGTCCATTTGCCATATTTTCTTTATGTCTTCATCCATTGACAGCACTTAGGTAGTTTTCATATCTTGGCTATTATGAATTATGCTGCAATGAACATGGGACTGCAGATATTTTTTCAATATCCTAATTTCATTTTCTTTCTATATATACCCAGAAATAGAATTGCTGTATCATATGGTACTTCTGTTTTTAATTTTTTGAAGAACCTCCATAATGTTTTTCACAATGGCTGTACCGTCTTG
>NW_007876172.1:0-572 GCF_000696425.1 Galeopterus variegatus
AAGCAGCCTGGCCTAGATCCATGGGCTTATCCACTAAGCTACACTGCCTCTTGTTAACTCTTATTTTAATTTATACATTTGCCAAAAAAATAATAATTACACATAATAAGGTCTAAATACACAGAATTAGTCTACTACCTCTAGAGGCCCACAAATAAGACCAAATTTTAACTTTTAGAGTAATAAGAGAAAGAATAAGTAATGATTGACTTTTGTGGACTGCAATGTGTCCCTCCAAAATTTGTGTTGAAGTTCTAACCCCCACTGTGATTGTATTTGTAAACAGAGCCTTTTAATAGTCTGTTTCTGTTGCTCCTAGCAGAATACCCGAAACTGGGTAATTTACAAAGAAATAAAATTTATTGATTACGGTTTCAGAGGCTGGGAAGTCCAAAATACAGGGAACACATTTTGTGAGGGCCTTGTTCTTGATGGTGGTTCTTGTTTCTGAGCAGCGCAGGCTGTCCCATAGTAAATGGGCTGAGCAAGAGAGTGCTAACCTCCTCATCTGCTCCTTTTAAAGCCACCAGAACTATGCCCATGACCACCCATGAAACCATCAATAGATTAAT
>NW_007876173.1:0-572 GCF_000696425.1 Galeopterus variegatus
ATATATTCTTAAGATCAGGGTGATTATTAACCATATTCTCAAATGTTACATTTTATAACTTGAGAGGATTTTACTCTCTCCCATTCTACTGGTATTAGAACATGTAACTTTAACATAAAACATACAATTTTAACATAAAACATTATCATACAAATTTAACATAAAACTTTATTCAGCGCTGTTTAGCTTTCTTAGCACAGTGAGGACAAATTGTCCAATATTTTCAATTAATAGTTGGTGAGAAATTTTTCTGAAATTGGTAAGTATGTTTTTAGCTTGTCTCAACCATAAGCAGGTTAATCCCAGCAAAACTATAAAGTGTTCCATTCCAAAACTCAAATGAATTTTCTACAGCATGCTAGCAGTGGATTTTAAATATGTCCTAATCATTGTTTGCTTCTTTTTGGTATGGGGAAAAACCTTTTTCAGCTTGAGAAATTTCAACCTATTTCCCTAGTAACAGGGAAACCATTTTACTGGAATTCTTCTTAAATGACTTGGCAAAGTTTTGTCACTTGACTGGACTTCACCATCTATACCAACTTCAGCCATCAAGGAAGGTAGGAAGAACA
>NW_007876174.1:0-572 GCF_000696425.1 Galeopterus variegatus
CTCTGAGAGTAAAGACTATAGTTTGTCATTGAATCTGCAGCATTTTTCATAGAGCCTGTGACAAGCTTGTATTTAAATATTTGTTAGATGAATGAATGAATGAATGAAAAGCTGGAAATTAATGTATGGTTATACTCTGACTGTAAGTTCCATGGAAGGATTGTGCTTACTCTTGTTCACCACTGTATCTCTAGTATTTGAAAGACAGTAGCACCCAATAAATGTGTTCATTTGAATCCAACTTTTGAGTGCTCTGAAATGACTTTTTGTCCTTAGACGATTTTAAGACTTTTTCGTTGTTAACCCCCAAAAGCAATAGCTGTAGTGAGCCTGCTTTTGGCTTGAGATCCCATGCCTAATGAAAGGAATTAAAATATTCATTGAAATCTAGAGTATCTAGCTCCTGAGCTAGGAAAGATAGGATGAGCCTTGAACATCTTCAAAATTGCTGGTAACTCACATTTGTCTCTTGCTGGAGGAAAAAACATGAATGGTAGATGGGGGTAGAGAGTTAAGGAAAATGGACCTCCCTGAAGGGAATGAAAAAGAGAGAGTCATAATTAGTGGAGAAT
>NW_007876175.1:0-572 GCF_000696425.1 Galeopterus variegatus
GAAACAAAGTGATAATAAACCGAATAACTAATTATGAGATAAATGGAATGTAGGAGTTTTTAAAAAATCTTGTTAAAAAATTTGACAAGAAGGGCCGGCCCGTGGCTCACTTGGTAGAGTGCGGTGCTGATAACACCAAGGCCGCGGGTTCGGATCCTATATAGGGATGGCCGGTTTGCTCACTGGCTGAGCGTGGTGCTGACAACACCAGGCCAAGGGTTGAGATCCCCTTACTGGTCATCCTTAAAAAAAAAAAAAAAAAAAAAAATTTGACAAGAGATTTTCTTTTGGGAAACTTTTAGATAAACTTCTAGAAGAAAACGGGAAAACTGTTGTGACCTTAAGTTAGGCAATTTTTTTAAAAAATAGGATACAGAAAACGCATACTATAGATGACAAAAATTGATAAGTTAGATTTCATAAGAGTTAGAAATTTTACTCTTTAAAAAAAGAGTTCATTTTCTGCTAAGAAAATGAAAAGGCAAGCCACAGAAAATATTTGTATAACATATTTCTTTTTTTTTTTTTTTTTGTCTTTTTTTCCGTGTCCGGCAACGGATCGCAACCCTCAG
>NW_007876176.1:0-572 GCF_000696425.1 Galeopterus variegatus
AAAAGCTATATTTAATACTTCCTTGTAAAATAATAGAGACATTATAGAAATATTAGAATCCAAATTTTCTACTCAAACTTTTTTTTTTTTCATTATGGAGCCCAATGTGCTGGTTGAGGCATGAGAAAAATGATCTCATACTAATAGGTCCTGATTATGGCATTAAACCTTTTTATGATGGAAAGACGTGCCAGGTACTCCTTCCTTTACTATCACCATCACTATTATAAATAATTACTATCATTATTATGATTGTGTGCTTACTAAAATACCCAATCATTTCTCCTTCTCTTCGTCCTTTTTTAAAAAATAAAGATCCAAATTTCTTTTTAGATGACTGAGAAAAAATCCATGGCATGTGTGGAAATTCTGATGCTGGAAAAAATTTCAGAATTCCAAATGCACGGTGGCTACCTAGCTAAAGAGGCAGTGAGCTTTGCCCAGCCTTGAATATTAGCAGGAAGTTCTTGTGATTCAGGTATGAAGGGAGATGTATTTCTGTTCAGCTTTGAGTTGCCAATATCCCAAATGCCTACTTTGATTTTTATGCTGAGAGCAGGTTAACTTTCCTG
>NW_007876177.1:0-572 GCF_000696425.1 Galeopterus variegatus
TTCAAGGTTTTGGGGCTGACAAAGAGGAGGACTCCTGAGAGCACCCAAGCCCGGCTGTGGGTACGGGCGAGCGGCCCAGTCAACAAAGGCCAAGAAAGCCAGCGGTACCGGTGCAGAAATGGAGTGAGGCGTGCCGGACTGGCCCAATGCTGCGAGCTCTGTGAGTCACCCCAAGCCCAGCCCCACTTGCGGGGCGAAGCACGACAGCTCCCCGCCAGCCTGGCTCCCCCCTACCACACCAGGCTAGGTGCTCACAGCAGAGCTGCCTCCATTTTCTCGAGTGAGGGTGGAGACCGACGGTTTAGTGAGGGCAGGGCAGCCATTCCGGATTGCTCAGCTCTGCACTGAGATGTGCCATTTGCTTTCCTCAACGCGGGGCACCCCGGGGCCTGTGGACCGACCTACAATCCCACTCTCCCCACGGATCTCAGACAGGGCTGGTAGCGTGGGGAACCCCCGGCCAGCGTCGGTGGGGCAGGGAAGAGGAGCCCGCCCACATCGTCTCTCCACCGCACCCTCGGCGTGGGCCCCAGATAAACTCCCTCTTCCCGGGAGGCAGATTCCATCTCTGG
>NW_007876178.1:0-572 GCF_000696425.1 Galeopterus variegatus
AACTAATAAAAGCCATATATGACAAACCCACCCCCAATATCATCCTGAATGGGGCAAAGCTGAAAGCTGAAAGCTTTTCCCTTAAGAACAGGAACAAGTCAAGAACACCCATTCTCACCACTCCTATTTAACATAGTGTTGGAAGTACTAGCCAGAGCAATCAGGCAAGAGAGAGAAATAAAGGGCATCCAGATTGGAAAAGATGAAGTCAAACAGCCCCTTTTTGCAGATGACACAATCCTATATATCGAACAGCCTAAAGCCTCTACAAAAAAACTCTTGGAGGTGATAAATGAGTTCAGCACTTTGTATATAGAGAAACCTAAAGACTCTACAAAAAAACTCTTAGAGCTGATAAACAATTCCAGTAATGTTCCAGAATACAAAATCAACACCCTAAATTAGTAGTATTTTTATTCTCCAATCACAAAGTAGCAGAAAAAAAATCAAGAAAGTAAGCCCATTTACAATAATCACCCAAAAATAAAATACTTAGGAATCAATTTAATCGAGGAGATGAAGGATCTCTACAAAGAGAACTACAAAACACATCTGAAAGAAAGTAAAGATGA
>NW_007876179.1:0-572 GCF_000696425.1 Galeopterus variegatus
TAAAGGCAGGATCACACTTAGAGTGAGATGTTAATACCACCAGGAAGAGTAGGTGGTAACCCCCGGAGTAGCAGACTTGAGTCTCCTGAGGTGCCTTCACTCCACGATGTATGCTCTTACGGGGCAGTGGGCTGGCAGTCTTGCTCTATTTCAGTATCAGTTCCAGACTCTGCCTCTCTCTCTCTCCCGACTCCTCCAGATGGTTAGTTGACTTTGAGGGAGTTCAGTGTGTTGGCATGGCCACTATGATGTGTAGGAATTGAGCCAGGTTACGTAAGATTTCTGTGCCTTATTTCACTCATCCCTAATCTACCCTCAGTACTCAAAGTGTGGTCTGAGGACCTGCAGTGTTGTGAATCACCAACATTTCAAAACCTGGAGCTTTTACATAAAAATCTAGATTTCTAACTTCTCCCAAAAATATGAGGCTCTGGCAGCACCAGCTCTGTATTCCCGCTGAGCAGCCACGGGTGCAGCTGAGTAATAACCAACCCCTTTAGATGGGCACCGTTTGGGGCCGGCCCGTGGCTCACTCGGGAGAGTGCGGTGCTGATAACACCAAGGCTCCGGGT
>NW_007876180.1:0-572 GCF_000696425.1 Galeopterus variegatus
TAAAGCAAAAATGGCTATTCTTGGAAATGTGTTCACAGCAATTGCCATTTGTCATGGGTCTCTCTTTGAATCTCTTTCTGTAAAACCCAACATTTCCCTGGAAAATGTGGCTTCATCTTCTATTCTTATGGTCTACAGCAGTCACAGGGAAAGCAGCTACTACTACTACTGGCATTTCAACTTATTCTATGGTCAATATCTACAATTTCTGTCACAAAGTATGCAAGCACTACTTTGAACTGCATCTGATACAGCTTGGTGGTCCAGGTCATTACTTGCAAATCAGTGTTTTCTGTTTTAGTCACAGAATCAGGTATTATTGCAGAAGTGCTCCAGAGAGGGAAAATATGGGGTTTGGGTACTGTAAATACTACCCATCAATGAACTATTGCTTATTTGGAAATTGCTGGTGACTCTTCGGCCCAAACTTTGCTGCTTATTTTGCAGTGTGTAATTCAGCCTGGTTCTACTATTCATTCCCAGTCATGGGCTGCATATAATAACATTTAGGCTCTCCTTGGTTTTCAGCATGCTGAGGTTAACCATAATGATCCTACTTCTGTTTCTTGTCA
>NW_007876181.1:0-572 GCF_000696425.1 Galeopterus variegatus
TTCTCTCAGCAGTGGTTTGCAGTTCTCATTATAGAGATTTTTCACATCCTTCGTTAATTCTCTTCCTAAGTATTTTATTTTTTTGGTGGCTATTTTAAATGGGCAGGCTTTCTCGATTTCTCTTTCTGCATGTTCACTATTGGAGAATAGAAATACTATTGATTTTTGTGCATTGATTTTGTATCCTGCTACTTTGCTGAAATCATTTATCACCTCCAAGAGTTTTTTTGTAGAGGCTTTAGGCTATTCGATATATAGGATCATGTCATCTGCAAAGAGGGAATGTTTTACTTCATCTTTTCCAATCTGGATGCCCTTTATTTCCTTCTCTTCTCTGATTGATCTGGCTATTACTTCCAACACTATGTTGAATAGGAGTGGTAAGACTGGGCATCCTTGTCTAGTTCCGCTTCTTAAGGGAAAAGCTTTCAGCTTTTTCCTATTCAGAATGATATTAGCAGTAGGTTTATCATATATGGCTTTAATTATATTGAGATACTTTCCATCTATGCCTAACTTATAGAGGGACTTTGTCATGAATGAATGTTGAATTTTATCAAATGCTTTTTCAG
>NW_007876182.1:0-572 GCF_000696425.1 Galeopterus variegatus
AACCCTTGAATTGTGTGGGTCCACTTATATGCAGATATTTTTCAATAAATATATTGAAAATTTTTTGGTTAGGTATGTCATGAATGTGTGTCATGAATCCACCCCCTCCAGCGGAGCTCTGGGCAAGCAGTGCCGGGCAGCTGCAACCTGGGGTTGGGGGTGGGGGATGGGACAGTATACATTAGTAGTTAAATAGTTAAGTTTCGGGGGAGTCAAAAGTTACCTTCAGGATTTTGACTCGGGGGGGAGTGGTCAGCACCCCTAATGCCTGCATTGTTCAAGGGTCAAGTGTATATAGACATCCCCATTCCTCTGATGACAACTGAAGTCTGCAATTTAGCATATATGATATGAGGCATATGGCCGAACTCATAAGCTGACTAGTTGGCTGTCTATTCAATGCAAATAAAACCACACCCAGGGCCGGCCCCATGACTCACTCGGGAGAGTTCAGCGCTGGTAGCACTGAGGCCACGGGTTCAGATCCTATATAGGGGTGGCCGGTGCACTCACTGGCTGAGCGTGGTGTGGAGGACACCGCGATCCCCTTACCGGTCAAAAAAAAAAAAAAA
>NW_007876183.1:0-572 GCF_000696425.1 Galeopterus variegatus
TGAGGGTTGTGATCCATTGCCGGACACGGAAAAAGACAAAAGACAAAAAAAAAAAAAGAAACCAGGGGAAGAGGCATGTGAATGTTCCACGGGGGTGGGCAAACTGCGTGGAATGCTTTGACTCTCATGTCATGGTCCACCATAGAACATCCACCAGTGAGAGCACCTTGAACAGACAGATCAGTAGAATGACTCATCCAGCAGCGTAATGTCACCACACGCCTGTTGATGGTCACCCTAGGGCTTGTGCAATGGCCCCATGACTGGTGGAGCTACATCTGTGCAGGGTCAAGCTGTCAGCAGCAGAGATCAATGCTGAACCCTTAAAACGATACTCTCTTTGGAGGAGTCTAATGAACCAATTGATTAGAAGTTGATTTCATTGGAAAATTTTCATTCTAAACAGAAGCAATTAATCTTTTTTAAGATTTATGCTTATTCTTGGTATAGATTTGCTTTTCTCTTTGCAGTGACTCAGACTGCACAGTTATGAAAGTGTCCTATTACTTATCATTTGATCCTGCATAATGTCACTTCTCACCAAGGGATGTGTGGGAATAAGCATGTAACAA
>NW_007876184.1:0-572 GCF_000696425.1 Galeopterus variegatus
CGACAAAAATAAAAAGCTAGATATCAAGTTAATGAGGGAGGTGAAAGGTCTCTCCAATGAGAACTACAAATCAATTTTGAAAGAAATTAAAGAATGGACAAAAAGATGGAAAGATATTCAATGCTCTTAGATTGGAAGAATTAACATTGTGAAAATGTCTACACTACGCCAAGCAATCTACAGATTCAATGAAATCTCCATCAAAACACCAATGATATCCTTCACAGAAATGGAAGAAACAATGTTAACTTTCATATGAAACAAAAAAAGACCTCGAATAGCCAAAGCAATCCTGAGGAAAAAAATAAATAAATAATAATAATAATAATAATAATAATATAATAATAAAGTTGGAAGAATAACCTGACCTGACTTCAATTTATACACCAAAGCTATTGTAACCATAACAGCATGGTACTACCATAATAATAGCCAGACCAGTGAAGCAGAATTGAGAACCCAGAAATCAAACCTCAGGCTTACAGCCTTCTGAAATTGGATAAAGGCAGCAAAAATCTAAACTTGGGAAAAGACTGCCTCTTTAACAAGTGGTGCTGGGAAAATTGGATATC
>NW_007876185.1:0-572 GCF_000696425.1 Galeopterus variegatus
GGTGGTGGTAAGGGTGATAATGGTGGTAGTTTGGAGGAAGCAGAGACAGATGTAGCTGACTCTTCACTTCAATGCCTTTCCCCACTGCTGTCACATGATATCTGGGAGGCAGCAGCCATCTTGTAACCATGAGTCAGCAAGAATGACCATAAAATATAGTTTACTAAGCGTGGGTAAGTGGAGAGATGAGAACCTGGGCCTTAGATGCTGCAGTTGAATAACTGAACCAGTGCTAACAGAAGGCCACCTCTGAACTTGTGGGTTTTTTTGAGAAAAATAACAATCCCCGCTTGTTTTAGCCGCTGTTGGTCAGATAGGCTTTCTGTTGCTTGCAGTCAGTCAACCGTGATAGAGGAATCCTCCTGGGAGATGAGAGATACCTGACAGCACCACATATAACCCTCGATATCTTGTTTGAGCAAACAATACTCTGTTCTTTTATGATTTCCATTTTTTCCTTCATGATAATTTATGGTACTTATCAGACAATCCCACTATATAGTTTGGAGATTTTTTAAACAAAATCTCTATTTGTTGTTTCTTTTGACTCTTGCTCCTGATGGGTCACTTTC